>NC_057809.1:583297043-583560205 GCF_018294505.1 Triticum aestivum | reverse complement strand
GGCAAGTGGTGGGGGCGGCGGCGGCGGCGGTGGGGTGGGAAGTGGTGGCGGGGCGCGTCGGCGAGGAGAGAACAGAGAGTAACGGGCAGGGGGGGTACGGGCCGTTAGGTAGTGTCCTCTTTGCCGTCCGCCTATCTTTGCCGTCCGCCCTTTTGCCTCTTTGTCGTCTGCTGGCAGACGGCAAAGAGGTGGGCCGTTAAGTTTTTTCCAAACGGGCGGGGGGTTGGGGCCACCTCTCTCTTTGCCGTCTGCCAGCGGACGGCAAAGAGCCCGCGGACGGCAAAGAGCTTCTTTGCCGTCTGCCATTTCTTTGCCATCTGCTTTTGGGTAGCTGATGGCAAAGAGCTTCTTTGTCGTCCGCTAGCTGACGGCAAAGAGCTAGCAGATGGCAAAGTAGCTGATTCCAGTAGTGAATACTTCATCAAGTTCTACTTTCCTCCCACTTACTTCTTTCGAGAGAAACTCTTTCTCTAGAAAGGATCCATTCTTGGCAACAAAGATCTTGCCTTCGGATCTGAGGTAGAAGGTATACCCAATAGTTTCTTTAGGGTATCCTATGAAGACGCATTTTTTCGACTTGGGTTCGAGCTTTTCAGGTTGAAGTTTTTGACATAAGCATCGCATCCCCAAACTTTTAGAAATGACAGCTTAGGTTTCTTCCCAAACCATAATTCATACGGTGTCGTCTCAACGGATTTCGACGGTGCCCTATTTAAAGTGAATGCGACAGTCTCTAAAGCATAGCCCCAAAAAGATAGCGGTAAATCGGTAAGAGACATCATAGATCGCACCATATCTAATAGAGTGCGATTACGACGTTCGGACACACCATTACGCTGAGGTGTTCCAGGCGGCGTGAGTTGTGAAACTATTCCACATTTTCTTAAGTGTGTGCCAAATTCGTGACTCAAGTATTCTCCTCCATGATCTGATCGTAGAAACTTGATTTTTCTGTCACGTTGATTTTCAACCTCACTCTGAAATTCCTTGAACTTTTCAAAGGTTTCAGACTTGTGTTTCATTAAGTAGATATACCCATATCTACTCAAGTCTTCAGTGAGGGTGAGAACATAATGATAGCCACCGCGAGCCTCAACACTCATTGGACCGCACACATCAGTATGTATGATTTCCAATAAGTTGGTTGCTCGCTCCATTGTTCCTGAGAATGGAGTCTTGGTCATTTTACCCATGAGGCATGGTTCGCACGTGTCAAATGATTCATAATCAAGAGACTCTAAAAGTCCATCTGCATGGAGCTTCTTCATGCGTTTGATACCTATGTGACCAAGGCGGCAGTGCCACAAGTATGTGGGACTATCATTATCAACCTTACATCTTTTGGTATCCACACTATGAACATGTGTAGCATTACGCTTGAGATTCATTAAGAATAAACCATTCACCATCAAAGCATGACCATAAAACATAACTCTCATATAAATAGAACAACCATTATTCTCGGATTTAAATGAGTAGCCATCTCGAATTAAACGAGATCCCGATACAATGTTCATGCTCAAAGCTGGCACTAAATAAGAATTATTAAGGTTTAAAACTAATCCCGAAGGTAAATGCAGAGGTAGCATGCCGACGGCGATCACATTGACCTTGGAACCATTCCCGACGCACATCGTCACCTCGTCCTTTGCCAGTCTCCGCTTATTCCACAGCTCCTGCTTTGAGTTACAAATGTGAGCAACTGCACCGGTATCAAATACCCAAGAGCTACTATGAGTACTGGTAAGGTATACATCAATTACATGTATATCACATATACCTTTTGTTTTGCCGGCCTTCTTGTCCGCTAAGTATTTGGGGCAATTCCGCTTCCAGTGACCACTTCCCTTGCAATAAAAACACTTAGTCTCGGGCTTGGGTCCATTCTTTGGCATCTTCACGGCAGCTTGTTTGCCGGGCGCGGCAACTTCCTTGACGTCCTTCTTGAAGTTCTTTTTACCCTTGCCCTTCTTGAACTTAGTGGTTTTATTCACCATCAACACTTGATGTTCCTTCTTGACTTCTACCTCTGCTGATTTCAGCATAGCAAATACTTCAGGAATGGTCTTTTCCATCCCTTGCATATTGAAGTTCATCACAAAGCTCTTGTAGCTTGGTGGAAGCGACTGGAGGATTCTGTCAATGACCGCGTCATCCGGGAGATTAACTCCCAGCTGAGTCAAGCGGTTATGTAACCCAGACATAGTGAGTATGTGCTCACTGACAGAACTATTTTCCTCCATCTTACAGCTGAAGAGTTTGTCGGAGACTTCATATCTCTCGACCCGGGCATGAGCTTGAAAAACCATTTTCAGCTCTTCGAACATCTCATATGCTCCATGTCTCTCAAAACACTTTTGGAGCCCCGGCTCTAAGCTGTAAAGCATGCCGCACTGAACGAGGGAGTAGTCATCGGTACGTGCCTTCCAAGCGTTCATAACGTCTTCTTCTGCAGGGAGAACAGGTGCGTCACCCAACGGTGCTTGTAGGACATAATCTTTCTTGGCAGCTATGAGGATGATCCTCAGGTTCCAGACCCAGTCCGTGTAGTTGCTGCCATCGTCTTTCAGCTTGGTTTTCTCTAGGAACGCGTTGAAGTTGAGGACTACGTTGGCCATTTGATCTACAGGACATATTGTAAATATTTTAGACTAAGTTCATGATAATTAAGTTCATCTAATCAAATTATTTAGTATAACATGATCCGAGTCAATCATGGTAAATATTTTCTCTAGGAACTCCCACTTAGATAGACATCCCTCTTCTAGTCATCTAAGTATAACATGATCCGAGTCAACTAGGCCGTGTCCGATCATCACATGAGACGGACTAGTCAACATCGGTGAACATCTTCATGTTGATCGTATCTTCTATACGACTCATGCTTGACCTTTCGGTCTTCTGTGTTCCGAGGCCATGTCTGTACATGCTAGGCTCGTCAAGTCAACCTAAGTGTTTGCATGTCTAAATCTGTCTTACACCCGTTGTATGTGAACGTTTGAATCAAACACCCGATCATCACGTGGTGCTTTGAAACAAAGAACTCTCGCAACGGTGCACAGTTAGGGGGAACACTTTCTTGAAATTATTATGAGGGATCATCTTATTTACTACCGTCGTTCTAAGTAAACAAGATGCAAAACATGATAAACATCACATGCAATCAAATAATAATAGTGACATGATATGGCCAATATCACATAGCTCCTTTGATCTCCATCTTGGGGCTCCATGATCATCTTGTCACCGGCTTGACACCATGATCTCCATCATCGTGTCTCCATGAAGTTGCTCGCCAACTATTACTTCTACTACTATGGCTAACGCGTTTAGCAATAAAGTAAAGTAATTTACATGGCGTTTCTCAATCACACGCAGGTCATACAAAAAATAAAGACAACTCCTATGGCTCCTGCTGGTTGTCATACTCATCGACATGCAAGTCGTGATTCCTATTACAATAGCATGAACATCTCATACATCACATATATATCATTCATCATTCATCACAACTTTGGCCATATCATATCACAAAGCACTTGCTGCAAAAACAAGTTAGACGTCCTCTAATTGCTGTTGGAAGTTTTACGTGGCTGAATTAGGGTTCTAGCAAGAACGTTTTCTTACCTACGTGAAAGCCACAACGTGATTTGTCAACTTCTATTTATCCTTCATAAGGACCCTTTTCATCGAATCCGCTCCAACTAAAGTGGGAGAGACAGACACCCGCCAGCCACCTTATGCAACTAGTGCATGTTAGTCGGTGGAACCGGTCTCACGTAAGCGTACGTGTAAGGTTGGTCCGGGCCGCTTCATCCCACAATACCGTTGAAGCAAGATAAGACTAGTAGCGGCAAGAAAGTTGACAACATCTACGCCCACCACAAATTGTGTTCTACTCACGCAAGAAGAACTACGCATAGACCTAGCTCATGATGCCACTGTTGGGGAACGTTGCAGAAAACAAAAATTTTCCTACGGTTTCACCAAGATCCATCTATGAGTTCATCTAGCAACGAGTGATCGGATGCACCTACATACCTTTGTAGATCGCGAGCGGAAGCGTTCAAAGAACGGGGATGAGGTAGTAGTACACGACGTGATCCAAATCACCGGAGATCCTAGCGCCGAACGGACGGCACCTCCGCGTTCAACACACGAACGGTCAGCGTAACGTCTCCTCCTTATTGATCCACCAAGGGGAGAGGAGAGGTTGAGGAAGATGGCTCCAGCAGCAGCATGACGGCGTGGTGATGGTGGAGCTGCAGTACTCCGTCAGGGCTTCGCCAAGCACTATGGAGGAGGAGGAGGTGTTGGAGAGGGAGAAGGAGGCAACCAAAGGCGTGGATGAAAAAGCCCTCCTTCCCCCACTATATATAGGAGGGCCTAGGGGGGGGGCGCCGGCCCTAGGAGATCCAATCTCCTAGGGGGCGGCGGCCAAGGGAGGTTTCCCTCCCCCCCAAGGCACCTAGGGGGTGCCTTCCACTTGTGGGACTCTTCCCCTTTTGAAACCCTAGGCGCATGGGCCTCTTGGGGCTGGTGCCCTTGGCCCATGTAGGCCAAGGCACACCCCCTACAGCCCATGTGGCCCCCCGGGGCAGGTGGCCCCACCCGGTGGGGCCCCGGGACCCTTCTGGTGGTCCCGGTACAATACCGGTGACCCCGAAACTTGTCCCGATGGCCGAAATAGCACTTCCTATATATAATTCTTTACCACTGGACCATTCTGGAACTCCTCGTGACGTCCGGGATCTCATCCGGGACTCCGAACAACATTCGGGTTACTGCATATACATATCCCTACAACCCTAGCGTCACCGAACCTTAAGTGTGTAGACCCTATGGGTTCAGGAGACAGGCAGACATGACCGAGACGACTCTCCAGTCAATAACCAACAGCGGGATCTGGATACCCATGTTGGCTCCCACATGCTCCACGATGATCTCATCGGATGAACCACGATGTCGAGGATTCAAGCAACCCCGTATGCAATTCCCTTTGTCAATTGATATGTTACTTGCCCGAGATTCGATCGTCGGTATCCCAATACCTCGTTCAATCTCGTTGCCGGCAAGTCACTTTACTCGTACCGTAATGCATGATCCCGTGACCGGACACTTGGTCACTTTGAGCTCATAATGATGATGCATTACCGAGTGGGCCTAGTGATACCTCTCCGTCATACGGAGTGACAAATCCCAGTCTTGATCCGTGTCAACCCAACAGACACTTTCGGAGATACCCGTAGTCTACCTTTATAGTCACCCAGTTACGTTGTGACGTTTGGTATACCCAAAGCACTCCTACGGTATCCGGGAGTTACACGATCTCATGGTCTAAGGAAAGGATACTTGACATTGGAAAACTCTAGCAAACGAACTAAACGATCTTGTGCTATGTTTAGGATTGGGTCTTGTCCATCACATCATTCTCCTAATGATGTGATCTCGTTATCAATGACATCCAATGTCCATAGTCAGGAAACCATGACTATCTGTTGATCAACGAGCTAGTCAACTAGAGGCTCACTAGGGACATGTTGGTGTCTATTATTCACACATGTATTACGATTTCCGGATAACACAATTATAGCATGAATAAAGACAATTATCATGAACAAGGAAATATAATAATAATGCTTTTATTATTGCCTCTAGGGCATATTTCCAACAAATCAAAGCTTTAGATAAAGATACAGAGAATAGCAAGTAAAGCCTTGGAAAGACATGTAACATGCATAGGCTCCCCCTACATGTATGCAATCATGTGAATATTGAATATAGGAGCATGTGAATGCGTAAACATGACAGAGTAAGCAATGTGTTACATGTATCTTGGCTATATGCATCAGAGCAAATGATGTGAATGTGAGAAATGTACCTTCATGCTCATGAGTCCTTCTTGCAAACAGTATGTTCATTAGTAAGAACTTCTCATTCACATGACTGTGATGCATATACTTACCTTGTGGTCTTGAGTTGGCTTAGGATGGGATGAACCTACGCAAACAAGGTTAAATAACACAGATAAAGCTACTGACCAGAGCAAGGAAGAGAAACCACAAGAGAACCAAGACTGGGATGACATGTAGAGTGAGTACTAAGTACCACATTGGATATAGACATGTCCCCAAAGGTAAAGATATGCAATAAAATCAGAGATTTCCTTCCCTTAGATGTCTTGCTCCCCCTTAATCTGCATGGGATATTGGGAGAAGATAGGGAACAAAAAATCAAAGCAACAAAAAGGAAACAACGGAGCTTGAGCTAAAGCAAGCAACCAAACATGTCTTTCCCCTCTTAAAGACATGTGACATCTCTCCTCTTGAACACCAAGCATCTGGGGTCTTTGATGATATTACTTTCTTCTAGTTGAGAAACTCTCTCCCCCTGAGTATTCTCTCTTTCTCTCCCTATAGGAAGGATTAAGCTTTGATATGATCTCTCCCTCCCCCTTTGACATCAATTTCCAACAAGGGCTCTTCTGGACATGTGATACAAATGGGTTGGTCCTCGAGTCACAGAGCAAAGCAGCATGTCTAATATGATGCTGGTAGAGGACAAGAATCATTTAGTGGAGCTGGAGCAAACTGAAATCAGGAATAAGTGGCAAGTTGGTTTTCCTGTGGTGGAATTGGTGACTCCGAGTTGTCTGCTTCGGTTGCATCGAAAGATTTCGGTTGGGCTGAAGAGAACAAACCAGTGTGACCGAGTTCATCAGAGTGAAACCACTTGTCACCTCAGCTCACTAGACAAGTAAGATCTCACAAGGATATGCAAGGAATTAACTGAAAGATTTGCAATGAATTGGATGCAGAAAATGTAGAACAAAAAGGAAAGAAAAGAAACTAAAAGTTCTAGATGAAGTTTTTGTTTTGAAAGGGGAAACAAATATGCAAATGCAAAAGCACGGAGAAACACTAGAGAACTTCATCTAGAAATGGTCAGTGACAAAGTCACCTATGTTAGAGTATATTGACTTAGGAGTCAAGTTAGAGCACTTGATCATTGGTCATACTCATCGTTTAAGCTCAAAATGGGGTTACAGTTTTTCGTTTAAGCATCTTGATGTATTCACATCTTGTCGAGTTGCTTTGGCTCATGACTTGGAGTAAAGCTTCTCTAAGATGGAGTAACATACCTTGGGTGGTGGTGTTGATCTTGCACATGTAGTTGAACTTGTGTGGGTTGCTCAAGATTGATGTAGTTCATCAAGAGTTGGGAGCACCACTTGGAGTTTGAGTTCATCTACCTACATGGGTTAGCTTTGCAAGGAAGAGCACATGTGTATCCAAAATGACACTCATGAGACTCAACATAGAATTTGCCAAAGGATATGTTTGAATGGTTTCGTGCTTCCTTGTCTTCAACCACCATTGTGTAGAGACTTGGTGATGTAGAGATTGCTCAAGATGTGAGTGAGTTGCAATCTCATAGATTTAGATTCAACCAAGTACCTACATGGGTTAGATAACATGCAAGGTACAAATATATCCAAGACATATGAATAGCATCATAAGAGAAATATCAAGGATTAGTCATAGGCTCATGCCCCGCATGTATCAAATGGAGTTCCTACTCCAAGTTTGAAGCATCAATGATGTTCAATTCACCTCTCAACCTGCAAAACACTTTCTCATCAAGTGGTTTAGTGAATATATCCGCCAATTGCTTATCGGTGCGAACATGCTTAAGGTTAATGTCCCCTTTGGCAACATGATCTCGAATGAAATGATGACGAACTTCAATATGCTTGGTTCGAGAATGTTGCACGGGATTGTGAGCAATCTTAATAGCACTTTCATTGTCACATAGCAATGGAACATGTTTCACATATATCCCATAATCTTTAAGAGTTTGGGTCATCTAGAGTAATTGAGCACAACATGAACCAGCGGCAATGTATTCTGCTTCGGCGGTGGATAAGGATACCGAGTTTTGTTTCTTGGAAGACCAAGACACAAGAGATCTACCAAGGAATTGACAAGTACCCAAAGTGGATTTTCTATCAACCTTGTCTCCGGCATAGTCTGAATCTGAGTAGCCAACAAAATCAAAAGAGGACCTCTTAGGATACCAAATGCCAAAATTTGGTGTTTGGATTAGGTATCTCACTATCCTTTTCACAGCCTTAAGATGACACTCTTTAGGAGCAGCTTGATATCGTGCACACATGCACACACTTAGCATAATATCGAGACGAGAGGCACATAGATATAACAATGAACCAATCATAGAGTGATAAACCTTTTGATCAACCGGTTCACCATCTTTGGTCAAATCAAGATGTCCACTAGTAGGCATGGGTGTAGTCATACCTTTGCATTCTTGCATATTGAACTTCTTGAATAAGTCCTTGGTGTACTTCGTTTGAGAGACAAAGGTACCTTCCTTAGTTTGCTTGATTTGCAAACTAAGAAAGAATTTGAGTTCACTCATCATAGACATCTCAAACTTCTCGGAAATTAGCTTTCCAAACTTCTCACTAAAATGAGGGTTAGTTGAACCAAATATGATATCATCAACATAAATTTGGCACACAAATAGTTCTCCATTAACCCTTTTAGTAAAAAGAGTAGAATCAATTTTACCAATTTCAAAGCCTTTTTCAATAAGGAACTTGGTCAAGCATTTATACCATGCTCTAGGAGCTTGTTTAAGACCATAAAGGGCTTTGTGAAGTTTGTAAACATGATTAGGTTTCTTAGGATTGACGAAGCCGGGAGGTTGCTTAACATAAACTTCCTCCTCGATTTTGCCATTTAGAAAAGCACTTTTAATGTCCATTTGGTACAAGGTGATATTATGGTGATTAGCATAAGCAAGTAAGATGCGAATGGACTCAAGTCTAGCAACGGGAGCATATGTCTCACCATAGTCCATACCTTCAACTTGTGTGTAGCCTTGGGCGACGAGACATGCTTTGTTGCGAACCACCTGTCCATCTTCATCTTGCTTGTTGCGAAACACCCATTTGGTACCAATGATGTTGTGGTTGTTGTCGGGCTTCTCGACCAATGTCCACACTTGATTTCTCTCAAAGTTGTGTAGCTCTTCATGCATAGCGTTTATCCAATCCGGATCCTCCAATGCTTCTTCAACCTTTTCATAGGTTCAATTCTAGAGATGAATGAGTAATGTTCACAAAAGTTAGCTAAATGAGTTTTAGAGCGAGTGATTCTCCCGGTTTGGATATCATTGTAGATTTGCTCGACGGGATGATCCTTAGCAATTCTTGCTCGAACTCGTGAAAGCTTTTGCTTGGGTTGGGGTGGAACATCCTCTGCATCTTGTTCTTCTTCTTGGCCTTCTTCATTGTTGACGTTGTCGTTCTCTTGTCGTGGTGGAGAAGGAGGTTGTTGATGTTCATCTTGGTGCGCTTCCTCGTTTTCTTCATCTTGGCCTGTCCCACTTGTGGATGCTTCCGTATCAACTCTTGGTTCACCTTGTCGTGAGGTAGAAGCTTCCACTTGGATGGACGAGGTACTCTCCTTCACTTCCGTTGGACGAATCTTGCCAACAGACAAGTCTTGAATTGCTTCCGAAGGGTCTTTGTCTCCTACATAAATTGGCAATTGCTCTACTTGTGAGCCGTTAGATTCATCAAACTTCACATCTACTGTCTCTTCAACCTTTCGGGTGAAATTGTTGTAGACACGGTAAGTGTGAGAGTTTGAACCATAACCAAGTAGGAAACCTTCATGAGATTTAGGAGCAAATTTAGAACGACGATGCTTATCAAGAATGTAGCACTTTGAGCCGAATACTCGAAAGTATCCAACTTGGGGTTTGTTACCGATGAGGAGCTCGTATGCCGTCTTGCCAAGTAGCTTGTGAAGATACAAGCGATTTGTTGCATGACAAGCTGTCTCAACCGCTTCCGCCCAAAAGTGCTTTGGCATTTTGTACTCATCAAGCATCGTTCTTGCCATCTCGATAAGAGTCCGGTTCTTCCTTTCAACAACTCCATTTTGTTGAGGTGTGTACGTAGCTGAGAGCTCTTGTCAAATCCCTTCTTCGTCAAGAAAGGTGTCCACATTTGCGTTCTTGAACTCTGTTCCATTGTCGCTCCGAACATTCTTGATCTTCACGTCAAACTGATTTTGGGCCTTCCTAGCGAAGTTTTTGAAGATCTGTTGCACCTGCAATTTGTCATCAAGAAAGAACACCCACGTAAATCTTGAAAAAATCATCAACTATGACGAGACCAAATGAGTTACCACCGAGACTCTTGTAGGCATTCGGACCAAAGAGATCCATGTGAAGTAGCTCGAGTGGTCTTCTTGTGGTCATGATGTTCTTCGCGCGGTGACTTCCTCCAACTTGTTTCCCTGCTTGACAAGCACTACAAAGTCTATCCTTGTCAAATATGACATCTTTTATTCCAAGGATATGATCACCTTTAATAAGCTTATCAAGATTTCGCATACCAACATGACCTAGTCTTCTATGCCACAACCAGCCTTTAGAAGATTTGGCAATTAAGCAAGTTTTAGGTTGACCCTTTCTAGTGAAATCAACAATGTAAAGATCTCCTCTACGTATACCGGTAAAGACCATTTTATGATTGTCTCTATGAAACACTTGGCAATCTACTTCTGTGAATAAGACATTGAAACTGAAATCAGCAAGTCTAGATACTGAAAGTAAGTTGTAGCCAAGAGATTCCACGAGCATGACATTTTGTATGGAGCTATCAAGTGAGATGGCTAACTTACCAAGGCCAACCACCTTACGCTTTGAATTATCACCAAAAGTGACATACTTTCGAGGGTCGTCATTTTCAGCAAGCTCGTAGAACATGTCTTTATCTCTGGTCATATGATCAGTACATCCACTATCAAGGACCCATTCCTTTCCTCCAGCCATGTAGCCACGAAGATTTGCCATAAGACCAAAGTGTCTCATCGCATCATCAACATCATAGTCACTATCATCATCATCATCATCCTCATCCGAGTATTCATGTTCAACATCATCTTGTGATTGATCAATTCCTAGAGAGGGTAATTCATTAGATAAATGATCATTTCTATAGTTATCTTTATGAATTCTAATAGCTCTGGAAATGATATTACTAATGATTCCAACATCTCCTTTGGCACTCGTAAGATTAGTAAGCTCAAATAAGTAGTCAGAAAATTTGGGATCATTGGAACTCATCTTAATCAAAGCAATAGACTTATGGAGGATTTAATCTAGATCTTTCAAGGAGTAATTAGGAAAGAGTTCCTCAAGAAATTTCCATATGGTGTAGGCACACTTAAGAGTCGGCAAACATCCAATCAAGTTTCTAGGCAAGCCTCTAGTGATAAGATTAACAGTTATAAGATTGTGAATCATGTCAATTGATTCATCAAGGGTAGGATGCATGGGATCAACATCAGGTGCACAAGGGCTAGTAATGTACTTGTTCAAATGATATTCATTGAAAATCTCAAGCATTTCATTTTTCCACTCATGAAAATACTCTCCATCAAGAATAGGCACTCTATGTCTAAGACTCCCCAAAGTAGACACATCCATCTTCCTCCAACGGTGTTTAAACCAAGGCAATGGAGACCAATGCTCTGATACCAATTGAAAGGATCGAGAAGAGGTGTCTAGAAGGGGGGGTGATTAGACACTAAGTGCCAAAAGTTGCAGTTTTTAATATTCTTAAGTTTAAGTGGAGTTCAAGCACAAGTTTAATAAACACAATACATATCAAGCAAGCATGCAATGAGTATATGAGAAGCGAAAAGTAAAGCATGCAACTTGCAAGAATGTAAAGAGAAGAGTTTGGTTATTCAAACGCATTTGGAGACACGGATGTTTTTGTCGTGGTTCCAATAGGTGGTGCTATCGTACATCAATGTTGATGGAGACTTCAACCCACGGAGGGTAACGGTTGCGCGAGTCCACGGAGGGCTCCACCCACGAAGGGTCCACGAAGAAGCAACCTTGTCTATTCCATCACGGTCGTCGCCCACGAAGGACTTGCCTCACTAGCGGTAGGTGTCGAAGTAATGGGCCACGGGTAGGCTAACCCGAGCCCCAGAACCTTTCAAGACATCGGGGCAGGCTGCGCCCCTCAAGATCCCAGGACACGGAGCCGCCTTTGGAGAAGTCGGCGGCAAGGCAACCGACTAGCCACTCGCAACCGAGTCCCAGGAACGACTTCAGGATAAGCCGACTCCTGACTGCCGACTTCCCAAGAAGCCGACCTCGGGGAGTCGGACCGCGACCCCAACAAACCCCATATCCTCATCAGGAGGGACAGGACCGGGGAGTGGCTACAGTAAAGCCCGCTCCCACCCTTTACCAGGGGCAGGCATGGCCACAGCACGCTGTACCAGGGAAGATCTCCGTGCGGTGTGGCACTGTTGCCGTGCCGGCCCTGACATCAGCACCAAATGACAGAATCCTGCGCCCACGATGGCTTGTCTGTACGACCCTGGGGCGGCGGGTCCCACCAGCCAGTGGGACCCCAGGAGACGGCAAGTGCGCCCCAGTCGGACCCGTTGGGAGTCGGCCCCCGAGAGTCGGCCAGCTACTCCCCCGGGGCCCACGCGCCATTAACCAGATGTGAGGGAGAGTGGCAATAGTGATTGCCCGCCAAGCGGTGGGGCTGTTGCCACGACTCCATGACCAAGCCCGCGTCATCAGAAGCACGGCTACAGTAATCAGCAGCCAGCAAGACCCGCCCGCGGCGGACGCGGCCTGTCGGCTCCGTACCTAGCCAGTCGGCGGGGCCCACCAGTCGGCGGGCCCCAGCAGTCGGTGGAGAAGACGAAGGCTGGAGGCACTGATGGCTGGGCCCGTGTCCAGCCGAATTACCATTGTACCCCTGGGGGATAGGCCTATATAAACCCCCAGGGCACCAGTGCAAAGGGTTGGAAACCATTAGCTCTAGACCAGATCATATAGTAGGGAGAGAGCTAGCCTTGCCCTCTCCTACCGCCAGGAAACAGCTCAAGGAGCAATCGTGTAAACACTCTGCCATAGTGATCATGTGGAGACCCCGTAGAGCAGCAGTAGGGGTATTATCTCCCCAGAGAGCCCTGAAGCTGGGTAAGATTCGCCGGCGTGCATGTCTACGCCTCATCCCATTTCCAGGCACCGGCGACGTTCTACTCGCCCCCACCATGATAAGCCATCCTTTGGCATATGTCGCACCCAACCCCCGACATTTGGCACCCACCGTGGGGCCTGGTGCACCGTCGTCCAGAGACCTGTTCTGGACGGGAACCCTTTTCCTCCCTGGCGAGCGCAGACAGCCAGGCATGCCAGACGGAGTTTGCACCGACGCGCTGCATGGCATTGAGATCGCCTGCGCAGCTAGCCGCCTCGCCGAACTTGTCGGCGAGGTTCGCATCTCCGATGAACCTGCATCCGACGCAGTCACAGGCGGCTCCGAGAGCCTCCTCGCGGGCCTCCTCGGTCAACTCCACGTCGCCGGCGAGCCTGCCGTGGACTTGGAGTCTGTAGGTTCCACCGACCCGATGCTGGTCGACTCTGACACCGCGTCACTCGACGCGTTCCCCACTAATGTGGTGGTCTACGACGAGCCTCTCCCTCATGCGGAGAGCGGAGGAAGCACCGTCACCGAGGTGCTCGTCCTCAGTCATGACGAGCTCCCTGGCGGAGGAGCACATGACCCACTTGGCGCGGCGCTACAAGACCTGACTGCGCCCATTCCGGAAGACGCTGACGCGAAGACGTTGGAGGCGCGGCGCCTTCATGTCGTCGAAGGTGCGAAGAAGCTGGCTAGCATGAGACGCTTGTCAGAAGCCTACCAGCGAGAGATGGATCACGCTGTTGGCAGCTCGCCAGCCCCAGCTGGGCCCAGCCGCCTTGGCACGGTCCAGTAGCACGGCGTAGCCATCGCCAACCTGTTCGGGGCAAGTCACCCTGTGTACGCTACACCTGCGGAGAACATTCGAGCCGCCCAGGCGGCGGCGGACGAGCTGGACAATTTCAAGGGCGAAGAGCGCCGCCTAATGATGGAGCGAGTCCAGTGGCTCCTCGACGCGGCTGCCGCGCAGAACGAGGTCGGCTGCCGCACAGAGGCGCCGCAGCGGCAAAACGACGACCTTCGCCGAGACCAAGGCGCGACGTCTCGAACGCCGACTGGCGGCGCCCGAGGAAGAAAGGACAAGGATCCGACTGTTAGCCATAGTCGGACTCACATTACCATAGAGCGCGACCGAGACGGGCGCCTGAGAGCAGTAGAACGCCGGGACGACTGTCCGCCTCCTCGTCCTCGCAAGGAAAGGCAAGTCTCCCCGCCGCCTGTTGATCATCCGACTCGTGGCGACCGCCTTGGCCGCCAAGAGGGAGTCGGGGAAAATGACGCCCGCCACCGGATCGATCGGCTCCACCGATCCCTAGCGCTGGAAGAAGAAGACGAGTTGGGTCCGCCTTGTTTCGGGCCCCGCATTCGAGACGAGCCCTTTCCCAAAGGGTTCATGCTCCCAGGAGACACACCCAAGTACACCGGCTCCGTGAAGCCGGAAGACTGGCTAGTCGACTACTCCACGGCTGTCAGCATAGCGAACGGCAACAAGTGTGTCGCTGTAAAATACGTTCCGCTCATGCTCCAGGGCATGGCCCGGACATGGCTGAACAGCCTGAAGCCCCACAGCATCAACAGCTGGGTCGACTTCACCGAAGCATTCGTCCGCAACTTCACCAGCACATACAAGCGTCCTCCCAAGCCTCGTCAGCTCTCCTTGTGCATGCAAGGTCCCGACGAGTCGACTCGCGACTACCTTACGCGTTGTGCCGAGCTACGGAACTCCTGCGAGGGCGTGCACGAGGTGCAGGCTATCGAGTACTTCACCGCCAGGTTCAGAGAAGGCACCCTCCTGAAGCACAAGCTCCTCTGCGACGAGCCAGAAACCCTCAACGAGCTGCTGATCATAGCAGACAAGTACGCCACGGCCGACTCCTCCATGAAGGCGGAGATTCAGGTTAGCGCAACTGGCAAAGTGTCCCCTCAAGCTCCAAGAACTCCGGCGGGAGATGCCAGTCGGCGGCAACAGCAGAGAGATCACAAGCGCAAGGCCCCGCAGCCGGCTTCCAGCAGCCGGCAGGTCGCGACAGTCGAAGCCCAGCAACCAGATGGGCAACCTCCACCCAAGCGACAAAAAGGTGGCAAGCGCAACTAGTTGCCGGCCTTCTCATACGAGCAAACCCTGGATGGTCCTTGCAAGTTCCATAGCAGCGTGAAGCCATCGAATCACACCACCCGGAAGTGCCACTGGCTCACTAGGATCGCCAAAGGAGACGGCCTCCTACCTCCCCCACCTACTGGGAAGCCGTCGCCGCCTCTGCCCTAGCAGCCGGCTGCCAGGCCAGTCAGCATAGTACAAGACGAATACACCAAAGAACAGAGAGCCTACGTGGTATTTACCAGTATGGCTGATGATCGACGCAGCAGGCGGCTGCACCGACAAGAGGTGAATGCAGTAGCATCAGAGATGCCAGAGTTCATGCACTGGTCCGAAAAGCCTATCAGCTGGAGCAGGGCTGATCACCCAGAGGTGATGCCGAGTCCGGGATCTTATGCCTTGGTCTTGGATGCCACCTTTGCCATGGATAGACGAGCTGCTCGTTTCTCGCGAGTTCTGATAGACGGAGGCAGCAGCATTAACATCCTGTACAAGGACACCATGGAGAAATTAGGAATCAAGCAAAGACAGCTTCAGAACAGCCGAACTGTGTTCCACGGCATTGTTCCTGGGCTTTCCTGCTTACCAATCGGCAAGATCCTGATGGACGTCGTCTTTGGGGACAAAGATCACTTCCGCCGAGAGTCAGTTTGGTTTGAGGTGGTGGACCTTGAGAGCCCATACCATGCACTACTTGGCCGACCCGCCTTGGCCAAGTTCATGGCAGTCCCCCACTACGCCTACCTCAAAATGAAGATGCCCAGTTCCAGGGGGATTCTGACCATAGCCGGTGACTACCGGAAGTCGTCTGCCTGTGCGGCTGAGAGCAGTCGGCTAGCCGAGTCCCTGGTGATCGCGACCGAGAAGCGGCTCCTTGAACGGGTTGTGGCGATGGTCGGCAAGCAGCCAGAGGTATCGCCTAACCCAAAGGAGTCGAGGGTTGAGGGTCCGTTCAAGTCGGCCAAGGAGACAAACAAGATACCCTTGGATCCGGAGCACCCAGAGAGGTACGCTGTCGTAGGTGCAAACCTCGACAGCAAATTGAAGGCGAGCTCGTCGATTTCCTCCGCGAGAATCGGGACATCTTCGCATGGTCCCCCGAAGACATGCCAGGTGTACCAACGGAATTCGCCAAGCATAAGCTACATGTCCGATCTGATGCAAAGCCGGTCAGGCAGCCCCTGCACCGCCTATCAGAAGAGAAGAGAATAGTTGTCGGAGAAGAAATAGCCCGGCTCCTAGCGGCCGACTTCATTATGGAAGTGTTCTTTCCAGAGTGGCTAGCCAATCCGGTCCTAGTACTGAAGAAGAACAAGCAGTGGCGAATGTGTATTGACTACAAGAGTGTCCACAAGGCCTTCCCCAAGGACCCGTTTGCTCTACCAAGAATTGATCAGGTGATAGACTCCACCGCCGGATGCGAGCTGTTGAGCTTTTTGGATGCATATTCAGGATATCACCAGATCAAGCTGAACCCGGCTGACAGACTGAAGACCGCCTTCATCATGCCATTTGGAGCCTTCTGCTACCTCACCATGATGTTCGGCTTGAGGAATGCCGGTGCCATCTTTCAGCATTGCATGCAGAAGTGCCTCCTCAAGCAACTCGGGAGAAACGCCCACGTCTACGTGGACGATGTGGTGGTGAAGACGGAAAAGCGTGGAACACTACTGGAAGACATCAAGGAGACCTTTGAGAACCTGCGCCGATTCCAGATCAAGCTCAACCCCGAGAAGTGCGTCTTCGGAGTACCAGCCGGCCAACTCCTTGGCTTCCTGGTCTCCGAACGCGGCATAGAATGCAACCCTGTAAAGATCAAGGCCATTGAGAGGATGGAGGTACCCAACCGACTGCTGGATGTACAAAAGCTCACCGGCTGTTTGGCGTCCATCAGCCGTTTCATCAGTCAGCTGGGCAAGAAAGCTCTCCCCTTATACCAACTCATGAAGAAGACCACTTTCTTCTAATGGAACCACAAGGCGGACGAAGCTTTTCTCCAGTTGAAGAAGATGTTGACTATTCTGCCCGTTCTGGTGGCTCCAACTCCTAAGAAACCTATGCTCCTGTACATCGCCGCCACCAGCCGGGTAGTCAGCACGGTCATTGTAGTGGAACGCAAGGAGGAAGGAAAGGCACTACCTGTCCAGAGACCGGTATATTACCTGAGCGAAGTACTATCACCCTCCAAGCAGAACTACCCCCACTACTAGAAGATGTGCTATGGCGTACACTTTACCGCCAAGAAATTGAAGCCTTGCTTTCAAGAGCATCCAATCACTATGGTCTGCACGGCCCCACTTGCCGAGATCATTGGAAGCCAAGATGCTTCTGGCCGAGTGGCCAAGTGGGCCATAGAGCTGGCTCCCTACATCATCCACTACCAGCCCCGCACCGCCATCAAGTCACAAGCACTATCCGACTTTCTCGTCGACTGGGCCGAGACCCAGTACCTACCTCCAGCGCCCGACTCCACCCATTGGCGGATACATTTCGACGGCTCCAAGATGCGCACCGGCTTGGGAGCCGGCGTCGTCCTCACTTCCCCTAAAGGCGACAAGCTCAAATACGCACTACAAATCCATTTTGCCGCCTCCAACAACGTCGCCGAGTACGAGGCGCTCATTCACGGGCTCCGGCTTGCAAAAGAACTTGGCATTCGCCGGATCCTGTGTTATGGCGACTCGGACTTAGTGGTCCAACAGTCATCTAGCGACTGGGACGCCGAAGATGCAAACATGGCGAGTTACTGTTTCCTCGTGCAGCAACTCAGTGGGTATTTCGAGGGCTGCGAGTTCCTCCATGTGCCAAGGAACGACAACGACCAAGCAGACGCCTTGGCACGAATCGGCTCTACCCGCCAAGAAGTACCATCCGGCGTCGCCCTTCAATGCCTCCTCAAGCCGTCTGTCAAGCCTTCACCAGAATCAGACTCCATCTTCGTGCCGGCTCCTCCCGAAGAAGTCGGATCCGACTCCAGAGCCCCGACAGATGGTACGGGGATTTTGGTAGATGGCTCCAAAGCCGCCACAGTCGAGGCCGGCCCAGGGACTGCAGTACCCGGCCCGGGGACTACGGCGGCGGGCTCGAAGACTCCAGAACTCAGCACAAGAGCCGCGCCAGTCGGCCTGGGGACTTCATTAACCCAGCAAGCAGTTGTTGACTCCAACCTACCGCCTCCCAGCCCAGCCGCCCTCGTCTAAGTCGCAGTTCTGGCAGTCGAAGAAATAGCAGCACCCTCATGGGCCCAGCCCATCCTCAAATTCCTGGTGAGAAAAGAGCTGCCGACTGATGAGACCTCAGCTCGGCAAGTACAACACCGAGCGGCAGCCTACACCATAGTCAACAGAGTGCTGGTCAGGCGCAGTGTCACTGGTGTCTACCAGCGCTACGTAGAGCCAGAGCAAGGCCAAGCAATTCTCAAAGACATCCATCAAGGCGAGTGCGTCCACCATGCGGCTTCAAGAGCACTCGTCGCAAAAGCCTTTCGACACAGTTTCTTCTGGCTGACTGCCTTAGAAGAGGCCAAGGAATTGGTCCAAAAATGCAAAGGGTGCCAGAAGTTCAGCTCCAAGCCGCACCAGCCGGCATCTGCACTCAAGACCATCCCCATTGCCTGGCCTTTCGCAGTTTGGGGTCTAGACATGGTGGGACCATTCAAGACGGCACCAGGTGGCTTAACTCACTTACTTGTCGCACTGGACAAGTTCAGCAAGTGGATAGAAGCGAACCCAATCAAGAAACTGAACGGTCCGACTGCCGTGACTTTCATCTCCGATATCACAATTCGGTACGGCATACCACATAGCATCATCATCGACAACGCACAAATTTTGCCAAAGGCGCCTTGGCCCATTTTTGTGCAACACAGGGCATCCGACTAGACCTAGCGTCCATCGCCCATCCACAGTCAAACGGCCAGGTGGAGCGAGCAAACGGCCTCATCCTATCCGGCATCAAGCCCCGGCTGGTCGAGGCTCTGGAGCGCTCGGCTGGCTGCTGGCTCGATCAGTTACCAGCCATCCTCTGGAGTCTGCGCATGACTCCAAACAAGTCAACCGGCTTCACACCTTTCTTCCTGCTCTACGGTGCTGAAGCCGTCATTCCAATGGACATAGAGTTCGACTCCCCGCGAGTCACCATGTACACCGAGGAGGAAGCGGAAGAAGCACGTCAAGACAGCGTCGATCTGCTGGAAGAGGGTCAGCTGTTGGCACTCAGCCGGTCCAGCATCTACCAGCAGAGCCTGCGCTAATACTACAACAGGAAGGTCAAGCCGAGATCTTTCCAAGAAGGTGACCTTGTGCTCCGACTGAACCAGTGAACGGCCGGCCAGCACAAGCTGTCGGCACCTTGGGAAGGCCCTTTCATCATCAGCAAAGTGCTGGGCAACGACTCCTACTACCTGATTGACGCTCAGAACCCCTGAGCACGCAAGAGGGACGACTCTGGCAAAGAGACAGAGCGCCATGGAATGCAAATTTCCTCCGAAGATTTTACAGTTGATGCAGTATGTACCACGCTACCTTTTGTATTAAAGTACCAAGACTTCAGGCCCCCCGAGACGAGCTCGGGGACTGCCCTCTTTTGTCTATATGATAAAAGGTATGCCTAGGAGTATGTTACTCTTTGTGATGCCACTTGGCACCGGGCTCGACAGGTCGGCCCGGGGACTTGCCGCCTTGCACTATGAAATTCTTCCTGCAGCCGGACAAGTAGTGTGTGGCTCTTAAGCCATCTCCTGTCAGAAGCCTCAGCTTGGAGAGCGACTGTACGATGGGCAGGAGTAAGGTAGAATGGGCATTCGCATGAAAAATGGCTAAGGACTCAAAGCATAAAACATAGCTTAAGCCGGCTTCCAGCCTTCCTTTTTTCTTTTCGCAAACCGACTATTAAGCAGTCGGCTCACCGCATTCTATTCAACTTGCTAAAAAACTCTAAAACGGCTAAGTACTTGCCTTCCCAAAGTAGCCAAGCATTTGATCCAACGGCAGTCTGCAGAGCGGCTGTCCGACTGGCAAGACAGGCAACTAAGGGAAATCGGCAAAGGAAAAAAGCCAAAAGAGCAATGAGCAAGAAAAGATAGAATTCGGATAAATTACATAGCATAGGCCCTTGGCCGAATCGTCGAGCAGAAGTTCAAAATACACCCCGCGGGTGGAATTGTGCGAATTAACAAAGTTCTTCAAAGACTACTAAAGCAGATAAAATAAAGATAAGGCGGTAGCCTAAGATGCGGCAGACGGATTCGGAGGGTCGGATGAGACGGCAGCGTCAGGCGTTGGGGCTGCCAGCTGGGCAGTCTCGGCTCGATCGCCTCCGGCGGCAGTCGGCTCGGTCGCACGCGGCTCGTTGCTGGAGGCACGGTCGACCTGTGGCTGGCCGTCCGCTCCGTCTTCTGGTGCTTCCGTCTCGCCTCCGTCCTCCGCCTCGCCTTCCTCCTCAGCGCTGGAACCGATCACCTCCGCCGTGTCCTCGCCATAGTCTGGGTTCATCCCAAACCACTCCGGCGGTACCTCCTCGCCGTCTTCAGACCGCTCAAGGACGAAGATGCCCGTGTCAGTGTACTCGGTGATCGCCGCGTCACGCTTGATGAGGGCGTCTTCCACGGCTGCTAGCTCTGGCTGGGCCTCTGACTGGAGTATGGCCAGCCGGTCTAGGTGCAGCCTCGGATACCACGCCTTGATGAACTCCAAGGCCTGGCGCGCTCCAGCTCGGGCCGATGAACCTTTCTAGGCCTCAAGACGACTAGCCGCGACCTCCAGCCAGTCGGCAGTCCGATTGGGGGTGCGCGGAGCCTGCATGTCTGGCCACAGGGCAGCAATCGCCTGGGCGGCGACACGTTGAAACCGGCGCAGCATCCGGTGAGTCGACCGAAGGCGAGCCTTGATGCTCAGGATATGCTCATCAAGGGTTGGGGGGCATCGGCGGCGATCTCTGCACCTTCCGCCTTCCGACCTTCGTAGTCAGCCTCGATGGCTTGGATGGCGGCCTGCGAGTGCCCAGGGAAGAAGTCTGCCAGGATGGAAGAAACGAAGAAACAAGTCAAAAACCGGGAGTCAGCACGATTTATAATCGGCAGCTCGAAGAAAGAAAGTAAAGAAACTCACCATCAACAATGTCTTCAATCTCATGGAAGCCGGAGGCCAGCATTGCCTCTTTGTCAGTCCGGGAGGAGCGCTCGCTCGCGAACTCGGCCAGGAGGGCGGTTTCCGCCTCTTCCGCCTCCTTCTGCGTCTTCGCAAGCAGCTCCCTCTGCTTTGCCAATTGAGTGGCCAGCAGATCACGCTCTATGGTGAGCTTGCTGCACTCCTCTCCCTTGGCACGCAACGCGGAGTTGGCTTCGCTCAGCTGCTGTTGAAGAACAGCGTTGGCTTCTGAAGGGAAGGAAGAAAGAAGGCGTTGAGTCATCAGTAAAGAAGGTCGCCGAGGAGATCCGGCCCGACTGCTCAGCAATCGGCCCAAATCTCGGGGACTACAGCCCGCGGGTGCGCCAGAGCGCCCCCGCAAAGAAGAAAAAGGACTCACTCCGGCTCTCCGACAAGTCGGCGGTCCGCTTGCCCAGCTCTTCAATGTTGCGGTTGAAGGCAGTAACACGGAGGTTGTGGTAGTCCTGCGACAAAATATTTCAGACAAAAGTAAGTACCCGGAACTCACCAATTAGAGTTCCGGGCCGCCTGCTCAGTAGCCGGCCCGAAACTCGGGGACTACACCCAGTGGGTGCGCTGGCGCGCCCCCACAGAGAGGAACAAAACAAGAAAAAAAAGAGGACCAAAGAGAAAGCATACCCGGACGACTGCTCGCGATGCTAGGTATGCCTTGGTGAAATTCTGGATCACATTGCCCTCAGCTCGCAGCTTCGTCTGGACGTCCAGAAGCGCCTGGTTCAGCGGCCCCGTGCCGCCTCCTCGCACCCACCCAATGGGCGCGGCGCTCGTCGCTTCAGCGTCTGGGATCGCCGAGCTGGCGGTGCCGGTCTCCAGGGGGCGTGGCGCCAAAGTCGCCTTCTCAAGACGGTGGCACGTTGGGGAGCCGACTTGAAGGAGTAGCCTCGCCACGGCCTCATCTTCAGTCGGCAGCACCGGCGGCTCCGCCGGCTGTTCGCCTTGCGCGCCCCCAGACGGCGGCGGAGGTGGCGGCGGAACGATCACGTCCGGCGTGGAGGAGTCGCCGCCTTACCTCTCCAGGATGGGGTTCTCGCCGCCGGCTTCCCCAGTCTGCCCTGTGAACTCCGGAGGCGGCGGCGCAGAGTTCAGCGAGGTGAGGAACACCGCCGATTGGCAGTGCGCGGCCTCCACAGCCTGCCGCTTCGTCACGGCGACGGCTTCGGCCTCGGCCAGTTTCTTCTTGGCGCAGGCCTCTGCCTTATCGGCCTCCACCTTCTCCAGGCGGGCGGCCTCTTCCTCGTTGCACTTCTCCTGCGCATTCTGCTCCATCGCCTCCCGGAGTTCGGTGGCGGGGTCAATCCGCCGAGTGGTGGCGGACGTCTCCGCTGACCCCATGACGGAGGCGGCAACGACCCTCTCAAGAGTGAGGGGATCCCTGAAGCAAGGGAAGCAAGTAAAAGACTCAGACAAAGCCACAAAGAAAGAATAAAGCGTTGAGACGGAATACTCACGCGGAGACCAGTGGCGGCTTCTTTACTTCCTTACGGAAGCGGATGGCCTTCGCAGCCGCTTCGTCCCGCCGGGTCGCCGTAGCCGAACTCTTAGGCTTCTTCGGCCGACTGCCGAACAAGGTCGGCACGGCCCTACGCTTCTTCCCGCAGCCTGGAGCACCCGGCGCGGCAGAAGAGCCCGCGCCGGGGTGGCTGGCTCCTGGCCGATGGCAGGGAGCGACCTCCTCATCATCATCAGGCCAGTCCTCTGCGCTGGCCCCAAGCCGCGGCCGCCTCCTCCCTCTGCGTCGTCTTCCAAAGCCGCTGCCCCCAGATCGGGGTCGTCGACGTCGCTCTCTGCCAGGTCGGCAAGGAACTCGCGGGCCGGCCCCGTGGTGCCGGCTGGTGGATGGAGGAGGGGATTCTGACCAAAGCCGACTGGTCAGGCCACACAAAACAAATTCGGCAAGAAACAAGACAATCCAAAGAAAGAAAGAAAAGGCAACTCACTGTGGGTGGGGGGTTGGCGCGGTAGTACGGCTCCTTGCCAAACCGCCAGTCCTCCAGGAGCTTGCTGTCCGAGAGGTAGTTCACCATGTAGGCCACCTCCTCGTGAGGCATGTCCTTAGTGCACATCCGACTCGGGTCGCAGTGCCCGCTCATTTGGCATATCATGTGGGGGCGACCTTGGAGCGGGAGAACTCGGCGCGCCACGAAGGCGGCCAGCAGGTCTGGACCAGTCAAGCCCTCTGACTGCATCAGCACTCGGAGTCGCGCGACGGCGCCGGCTCCCGCACGCGTCAGCGACTTGGCCCGGTACGACCAGTTGGGCAGTTTCCCAGCCGGCGGGCCGGCTTCGAAAGCCGGCAGGTTGACCCAATCGCCCTCGCAAAGACGCTCTTGACGTAGAAGTACGATCGCTGCCACATCTTCACCGACTTTATCAGCTTGATGTTGGGGAAGGGGTTGTCGGCCCCCGATCTCCGCACGGCGATGAACGTGTCGCATTGAGCCGGCACGCCTGCAGCCTGGGTGCCGAGCTTGGAGTAGAAGAACTCCCCCCAGAGCTCGAGGGTGGGGAGGACTCCGAGGAAGCCTTCACACAAGGCCACGAAGGCGTACAACAGCACCATCGTGTTGGGCGTGTGGTGGTGCGGCTGGAGGCCGTAAAACTCCAGAAAAGAGCGGAAGAAGCTGCTTGCCGGCAGCCCCAATCCGCGCAGGCAGTGCGAGCGGAAGATGACCCGCTCGCCCTCCTCCGGCGCTGGGGAAATCTCCCCCCTCGGTGCAAGACGCACCCACACGTAATCTTCGCCGGGGAGCCGACGAGTCTTGTGAAGGAACTCGATGTCGTCGTTGTGAACTTCTGAGCCATCCCAGGTGCCGGAATGCACCGAGGGAGGCGCGGTGGTAGAAGAAGAACTCATCGTGAGCTGATCGCTGCGGCGTTCGGCAAAGCTTGGGCGCGCGGCGGAGCGAGGAAGAAGAAGAAGGAGAAGAGCAAGGAGTAGTGGGAAGGAGGGGCGCGCGTGCTCTGCCGCGCCCCCCTCCTCCCCCTACTTATAGCCTCATGGGCTGCGAATCCGAGGGGGCGGTCGTGGGATTTACCGCGCCCATGACCCCACGACCCCCACGTTTCCACGACAAAGTTACTGTGCGCAGTAACTTCACAAGAATCCCAACCATCCTCTCGGGCCACAGCGGATCCTCTCGAGCGCCGAGGCACGGTAATGGCGGGCCCCTCCTACGGGCCTGTCCCGTCATGCACGTAGGCTGGCAGACTGGCCCAGCCGCGCGTTGCCACGTGACGGGCCCGGAATGGGCGGCGGCCTGGAAGCTTAGCCAGCACGCTACTTGGATCCCTCCATGACGTTCGAAGTACTGTGCAAGTCAGAGTTGGGTGGGTCCGACTCCTTCTAGTCGGGCCGGCGGAAATCAAGCAAGAACCATGTGTCGACCACCCGGAAAGAGAAACTGCTGAGGCTTCTCGGCCAATCATCCGCGGTGCCTCATCAGCTTCGGGGACTACTATCGGAGTAATGGGCCATGGGTGGGCTAACCCGAGCCCCAGAACCTTTCAATACATCGGGGCAGGCTGCGCCCCTCAAGATCCCAGGACACGGAGCCGCCTTTGGAGAAGTCGGTGGCAAGGCAACCGACTAGCCACTCGCGGCCGAGTCCCAGGAACGACTTCAAGATAAGCCGACTCCTGACTGCCGACTTCCCAAGAAGCCGACCTCGGGGAGTCGGACCGCGACCCCAACAAACCCCATATCCTCATCACGAGGGACATGACCGGGGAGTGGCTATAGTAAAGCCCGCTCCCGCCCTTTACCAGGGGCAGGCATGGCCACGGCACGCCGTACCCGGGAAGATCTCCGTGCAGCATGGTACTGTTGCCGTGCCGGCCCTGACATCAGCACCAAAGGACCGAATCATGCGCCCACGACGGCTTGTCTGTACGACCCTGGGGCAGTGGGTCCCACCAGCCAGTGGGACCCTAGGAGACGGCAAGTGCGCCCCAGTCGGACCCGTTGGGAGTCGGCCCCTGAGAGTCGGCCAGCTCCTCCCCCGGGGCCCATGCGCCATTAACCAGATGTGACGGAGAGTGGCAATAGTGATCGCCCGCCAGGTGGCGGGGCTGTTGCCACGACTCCATGACCAAGCGCGCATCATCAGAAGCACGGCTACAGTAATAAGCAGCCGACAAGACCCGCCCGCAGCGGACGCGGCCTGTCGGCTCCGTACCTAGCCAGTCGGCGGGCCCCAGCAGTCGGCAGAGAAGACAGAGACCGGAGGCACTGACGGATGGGCCCACGTCCAGCCGGATTACCATTGTACCCCTGGGGGGTAGGCCTATATAAACCCCCCAGGGCACCCATGCAAAGGGTTGGAAACCATTAGCTCTAGACCAGATCATATAGGAGGGAGAGAGCTAGCCTTGCCCTCTCCTACCTCCAGGAAACAGCTCAAGGAGCAATCATGTAAACACTCTGCCATAGTTATCATGCTGAGACCCCGTAGAGCAGTAGAAGGGATATTATCTCCCCGGAGAGCCCTGAAGTTGGGTAAGATTCGACGGCGTGCATGTCTACGCCTCATCCCATTTCCAGGCACCGGCGACGTTCTACTCACCCCCACCATGATAAGCCATCCTTTGGCATATGTCGCACCCAACCCCCGACAGTAGATCTTCACGAAGTAGGCGATCTCCTTGCCCTTACAAACTCCTTGGTTCAACTCCACAATCTTGTCGGAGGCTCCCAAGTGACACCTAGCCAATCTAGGAGACACCACTCTCCAAGAAGTAACAAATGGTGTGTTGATGATGAACTCCTTGCTCTTGTGCTTCAAATGATAGTCTCCCCAACACTCAACTCTCTATCACAGGATTTGGATTTGGTGGAAAGAAGATTTGAGTGGAAAGCAACTTGGGGAAGGCTAGAGTTCAAGATTCATATGGTTGGAATGGAATATCTTGACCTCAACACAAGTGTAGGTGGTTCTTTCTCAGAAAATGTGTATTGGAAGTGTAGGTATGTTCTGATGGCTCTCTCAACGAATGAAGAGTGGGTGGAGGGGTATATATAGCCTCCACACAGAATCTAACCATTACGCACAATTTGCCAAACTCGGTGGGACCGAATGGTTAAACTCGGTCAGATCGATTCAGCAAACCTAGTGACCGTTAGGATTTTCGGTGGGACTGAGATGCAACACGGTAGGACCGATATGGTTAGGGTTAGGGCATAACGTAATCTCGGTGTGACCGATTACACAAACTCGGTGGGACCAATTTTGGTAATAAGCTAACTAGAGAGTTGGTCAGTAAACTCGGTGGGACCGATTCGCTCATCTCGGTGAGACCAAAATGTTACAAAAGGGAAATAGAGAGTTTACACTGCAATCTCGGTGGGACCGATCGCTCATCTCAGTAAGACCGAAACGTTATGAAGGGAAATAGAGAGATTACAATCCCATCTCGGTGAGACCGATTTGCCTAGGGTTTGTGGCAGTGGCTATGACATTTGAAACTCGGTGGCACCGGATAGAAAGAATCGGTGGGGCCGAGATTGACTTTTGGTTTAGGTCATATGTGGATGTGGGAGAGTAGTTGAGGATTTTGGAGCATATCACTAAGCACTTTGAGCAAGCAAGCCATTAAGCAACACCTCATCCCCTCTTGATAGTATTGGATTTTCCTATAGACTCAATGTGATCTTGGATCACTAAAATAGAAAATGTAGAGTCTTGATCTTGAAGCTTGAGCCAATCCTTTGTCCTTAGCATCTTGAAGGGGTTCCACATCCCCTAGTCCATGCCACTCCATTGTTGAACTTATCTGAAACATACTAGGTAAAAGTGTTAGTCCAACAAGAGATATGTTGACATTAATTACCAAAACCACCCAGGGAGCACTTGTGCTTTCACCGTCGAACAGAGAAACGATGCACTTCCTCCCTTTCCACTGGCGGATGGGATGCGGCTGGATCAGTGACCAACGGTGAGTGAGAGAGAGGCCACCGCACTCCCTTTCCCCCGTCGGACGGGATGCGGCCAGATTAGTGACCAATGATGAGAGAGAGAGAGGCCACCGCACTCCCTTTCCCCCGGCGGACGGGATGCGGCCGGATCAGTGACCAACGGTGAGAGAGAGAGATAAGCCACCGGAGCCTTGTGTGAGATACTTTGAAGAGCGGACCACCTTTTCCTCCATAAAAATCGTTTTATATTCTATGTACGTGCCATTGAGCGTTATAACTTTATTTAAAGATAACACGGCAACGCGTCAAGTCGAACTTTGTTTCGTGCATGCGTGGTACACGACCTCCGTAGGTAAACAACTACTACAGGCATTCAAATTAGCATGTGGGCTGCCATTTCGTAAAGAAATGAGCTCCACCGTGTACCCGTGTGGGTGTGGCTGGGCACGAAGCGTGAGTATGTGCATGGTGCACCTATTCTCTTCTTGTATACGTACACCACCTACGTGGGGTTGTGTGAGAGAGATACAAACCTAGAGAGATATAGTGTGTGCGTTCTTGAGAGTTTTTTTTTGTTGCGGGGGGGTCAATCAAAAAAATTTACATATGTAATGTGTGTGAAATAGAGTCCTGGATATAACATATATATAGAGGGGTGATCCACGAGAAGAGAGTGGAGGTATCATCGGCTTGAGGTGTCCATAGAATCAAAGAGAGGGATGATGTGTGTGTGTGTGCGCGCGCGATCGATAAAGAATGCCATCGAATTTGTGTGTGCCCACGTCAAAGATATAGAGTGGTTGTCCTACTGGAACGCTTGATGGGACATGTGCAGTTTGTCTCTGTGGCATGGATACCTACCTGCAGCGCTCGACTATTGGTGTGTGGTGGGGGAAGAGGGAGGCCCAATTAACTATAGAGGTACAATGGCTGGTATATGTGTGGAGGAGGAGAGAGGCCTACCTCATGTATTAAGGAGATCGATCTGCCTCGTGTATTAAGGGAGATCGATTGGCATCCATGCATATGTGTAGGAGATGAATAAGGTTGGGAGAGATATAGAGCTAGAGTGTTGGAGGGGTGGTAGTGGAGTTGCTTCTAACAAATGGTGGGATAGGCTTGCTAGACAAACGGAGGGCACGCCCGCAATATCAATAAGAGAGGAGATGGCTGCTTGTTGTCTGTGCACGTGCGTGTGAGAGACGGGTCAGGAGGCATGCACGAATGATGAGGGGGGACGATGTGGCTGTGGTAAGCAGACGTCACTACATAGGAAGATCAATCGCCCTTTGTAAGAGAAAGGAGAGACATAACTTGTGAGGTACGTCGATCGATGGGGGGTAGTTAAAGTCGATCTAGGTATATGTTGGGAGATCGATCGGTATACATGCATGTGTGTGTTAGAAGCAAATGAGGCACGAGGACAAGGATAGAGAGAGAGAGGGATGCATGTAGGAGGTGGTACGAGAGGCATACTATATCGAGGGGGAGGAGTGTGCGAGTACCAGAATGATGAAAAGAGTGGTGGGAGTGAGGCATGGACGATGACAAGAGAAGAGGGGAAGCTTGTGTTTGTGCTAGGCACACCTGGCTAGAGAGGCATATCGATCGATGTGTGCCATAAAGAAGGAGCTGGGGGCCTACACACAGCGTGGGTGAACGACCTAAAGTGAAAAGATGAATTTGTGCGATGGAGCTAGAGAATGTTGAGGGAGGGTGAGAGGGATGCGGGCGTGTGCATGCACAAGAGAAAGTTAGCGCTAGCTACAAAGATAAGAGGGTTGTGTGGGTGTAAAAGACGAATAGAGATCATATATACTACATTATAAAAAGCGAATTCGGATATTTGAAGTATTTATCATAGTGTTTCAAACCGACGGATGTGTGAATATATATAACGGTGATACACATGGTGTGGCTATGAACATGGTATACTACATTTAATATATTTTATCTCTACTCTTTTAAAAAACGGAGTTGTTGATGATGGTGTGCCTGCCATCCTGCATTATAGGCCGTCTGATTTATATCTGGCGGATAGCAAGGAAACTATGATGGTTGAAGTTGGCAACAATCATGATTGTAGATTCTTATTGAAATAGAGAAAAGAATTCAAATTTAGTTCGAATTGCAGCGGTAGTATATACATTTGGAATGCACTAAAATGTTGGTATGAGTAGGTTACATGCATTATACAGCAAGTGAAAAAATTTAATCGTACATAACATGGATTCATACTCCCTCCTTCCATCTATATAGGGTGTAATGAGATTTTTAAGACCGCCTTTGACTATTGACATGATTAATAGTACATGATATGCACAATGTGAAAATTATATCATTGAAAGAACCTTTCATGGACGAATTTAACAGTGTGCTTTGTGTAAGTTGTATGTCATATATCATTGCTCTAATATTTGGTCAAAGTTAGCATCGAAAAATGCATTAGGCCCTATATAGATGGAAGGAGGGAGTAGCTTTGAATAGCATTTGTATAGTAAAACGGGGCAACACTCTCTCTTTGTGTGGTGTGAATAGTTTTATTTTTTCATTTTCTTTTTGATTGAGGGAAGTGTGAATTGATTTGGTACGTACAAGTACAATATTACTACACGTTAGGCTTGTCCCTAAAATTCAACCCGCATCTTGTTATATCTCGAAAATTCAGATATCGTGCTCCCAAAACTGGCGCCATCACAACCCGCGCCTTGCTATCTCAAAATTACAACACACGCGAAAACTCCCTCCAGCTGCCAAATCCCGACACGCGAAATCCCCCTTCTAACCCTGAGCCAAAAGCGCCGCTAGTTCAAATCGGTGGGGGGTACTTTTGTAACACACCCTACATTTTGGACAAGCGTGTTCCTAAGTCATGCTTCACCCCCTCCCATCGCCCCCTATTCGCCATTCGAAATCCCAGGCCGCCATAACCTCTCCGCTCCAGCCGCGAAACCCCACCCTCCTCCATCCGCCACGTCATCGCTGCCCAGCTGGAGCCTCTTCCCCGACGATGTTGTCCACCGCAACAGCTCGACGTCCCTCGTCCACCTCCTCGGATGAGGATCCGTCGTCCATATCATCGTCACGCCGGTTCAGCCGCCCCGTCCTCCACCTCCAAGGAGCTGCTCCGACGATCGCCTCGCCTATCACGGTTGCTCCATCCCCACGGCACCGCCTTAACCTGCTCCACCGGAACCGCGACATCCTCGCCGACTCCTCGGACGAAGCCGAGGCCTACTCGGCGCCACCAAAGAGGTTGTACACTCATCGCATCGCACCTTCTTCTTAACTCGACCTCCCGGCACCGACGGTGCTCCATCCCGCACCCCCATGGAGCGGCTACCCTGAAGCCAGCACCGAGGGCGACATCTCCATGGTGGCTCTCCCCAGTGCGAGGCCCCTTCGACGGCGTTGTCCATACCAGCCGGATCTGCTGCTGCTGCTCTGGCTCTCGCTCGATCGCTCGCTCGCCCAGCTGCTACTGCTGCTGCTCTCCCCTTGCTCATGCTGCTGCTCTGCTCCGATTAAGCCACACTTCAGTCGATTGAATCGACTTTTGCGTCAGTCAATTTTCAGGGGTTGGGGGCTCGCCAGAGTTAAGGAAGAACCACCCGTAGCGGGGACGGGGGCTCACCGGAGAGGTACCCCACTATAGGATCGAAAGTATGTCTAGAGGGGGGGTGATTAGACTACTTGACCAAATAAAAACTTAACCTTTTCCCAATTTTAGTTCTTGGCAGCTTTTAGCTATACTAGGACAAGTCAAGCAATCATCACACAATTCAAGAAAGCATGCAAAGAGTTTATGGGCAGCGGAAAGTAAAGCATGCAACTTGCGAGAATGTAAAGGGAAGGGTTTGGAGAGTTCAATTGCTAATGGAGACACAGATGTTTTTCCCGTGGTTCGGATAGGTGGTGCTATCCTACATCCACGTTGATGGAGACTTCAAACCACGAAGGGTAACGGTTGCGCGAGTCCACACAGGGCTCCACCCAAGGGCAATGGTTGTGCGAGTCCACGAAGGGCTCCACCCACGAAGGGTCCACGAAGAAGCAACCACCCACAAAGGGTCCACGAAGAAGCAACCTTGTCTATCCCACCATGGCCATCGCCCACGAAGGACTTGCCTCACTAGCGGTAGATCTTCACGAAGTAGGCGATCTCCTTGCCCTTACAAACTCCTTGGTTCAACTCCACAATCTTGTCGGAGGCTCCCAAGTGACACCTAGCCAATCTAGGAGACACCACTCTCCAGGAAGTAACAAATGGTGTGTAGGTAATGAACTCCTTGCTCTTGTGCTTCAAATGATAGTCTCCCCAACACTCAACTCTCTCTCATAGGATTTGGATTTGGTGGAAAGAAGATTTGAGTGGAAAGCAACTTGGGAAGGCTAGAGATCAAGATTCATATGGTGGGAATGGAATGTCTTGGTCTCAACACATGAGTAGGTGGTTCTCTCTCAGAACAAATGAGTTGGAATGATGTGTGTGTTCTGATGGCTCTCTCACTGAATGAGAAAGAGGTGGAGGGGTATATATAGCCTCCACACAAAATCCAACCGTTACACATAATTTACCAATCTCGGTGGGACCGAATCAGAAAACTCGGTCTGACCGAAATAGTAAACCTAGTGACCATTAGGAATTTCGGTGGGACTGACATGCAACTCGGTAGGACCGATTTGGTTAGGGTTTGGGCATAACGTAATCTCGGTGAGACCGATTACACAAACTCGGTGAGACCGAATTTGGTAATTAGCTAACCAGAGAGTTGGTCAGGCAAACTCGGTGGGACCGATTTGCTCTTTCGGTGAGACCGAGTGGAACTCGGTGAGACCGAAAAGTTACAAAAGGGAAACACTGAGTTTACATTGCAATCTCGGTGGGACCGAGATCCTTATCGGTAGAACTGAATTTCTAGGGTTTGGCAGTGGCTAATGACAAGTGAAACTCGGTGGCGTCGGATAGGAAGAATCGGTAGGACCGAGTTTGGCTTAGAGTTTTGGTCATATGTGGATATGGGAAAGTAGTTGAGGGTTTTGGAGCGTATCACTAAGCACATGAAGCAAGAGGCTCATTAAGCAACACCTCATCCCTCCTTGATAGTATTGGCTTTTCCTATGGACTCAATGTGATCTTGGATCACTAAAATATAAAATGAAGAGTCTTGAGCTTGAAGCTTTAGCCAATCCATTGTCCTTAGCATTTTGAGGGTTCCACTTTCACATCCATGCCATGCCAATCATTGAGCTTTCCTGAAATAATTATCTTGGAATAGTATTAGCTCAATGAGCAATATGTTGTTATGAATTACCAAAACCACCTAGGGATAGTTGCACTTTCAATCTCCCCCTTTTTGGTAATTGATGACAACATATAGATCAAAGCTTCGACAAATGATAATAAGCATGAAATATATCGTCGCTTTGAGAGGTATGTGATAAGTAAGAGCTCCCCCTAAATTTGTGCATATTTAAAATTTGCTTTGGACTGCGAATGCACAAAGAGTTAGAGTCATGGGTTACTCTTCCATGTCACATACATCTTGGTGGAGCGCTCAAAATGATAAGAATGAAATACATGCACTCATCACCAAGAATAGTGAATGATCACAAACGATAGATAGAATGATAATATTTAAGCAAGCATCAAGCAAACATTAAGTGTAGCTTATGATCAAACGCATGATCATCGATGTCTCACAAATAATGACGTAGTATCAAGCACTCAAAAGCAGAAAAGGTCCAAAAAACCACCAAATAAAGCAAGAGAGAAAAGCAACTCTCTCTCTCTCGAAGCCTATGATCTATACATCTTCTCCCCCTTTGGCAACAAGTTACCAAAAAGTTCCTAGAAAATGCATAGTGCTAAGTCGACGCTTAGGCTTGATCTTCATGTGGTGGTGGAGTCCGGATCACTCCAAGGATGAAGGCTTCTGTAGATGTTGAAGTAGTCGCTGGAGTTTGAGCTGAAGTAGATGCTGGAGCTGAGGCTGTAGCTGGTGCTGAAGTAGTGGCTCTGGTGTCAGCAACTGGCACGGCAGACGACCTCGGGCCTCGTGGCACTCTAGAAAAAGCATGAGTCGTGGTCCTGCCTCTCCTCTCATTCATGTCCTCCTGGAGCTGCTCCACTGCAGACTGAACTTCCGTTACTTTGACATCCAAGTCATAGAACTTCTGTTCCATGATCCTCTCTAGGCTCTGCTGATTCTTAGTGAGGTTGGCCAGACTTTGCTCAATTTTCAGTGTGGATGCAATCAAGTAACCAAGCTGCTCTTGTTTGGTCTTCAAGAAGTAATCAGATGCCTCCGCTTGAGTAGGCATCCTGGCAGCTTTCTCCTTCTTCGCCTTCTCTTTCTGAGCTTGTGCATGCGCAGATGACGGTTCGTTCTCTATCATCACAACTTCATTGTTCTCAAAATCTGGACGGATGGGCAGGTGTTCCTTATCCAACAAATATACGCCCGTGCCCATCTTGGAGTTGATGAGCTACTGAATCTGAGGGGCATATCCATAGCTCCTCTTCTGATCTGCCGCAGTCCTTTTGATCGTTTCCACTATGAGGCTCATGACTTTGAATTTTTGAGGCACGTCAAAAACATGAAGCAAATTGATCGCGTGACCTCTGATCATCTTGTGATCTCCTGATTTGGGCAGAAGGGTATGCCTAAGGATCCAGTTGATCGTAGGCAATCCTGATAGCAAATAATGCACTGAGCCAAACTTGAACGTGTCGAGTGCTTCATTCGGAATCTCCTTGTACATGTTGGACATGGAGTTATGGTCCATCTTCTTCTTGGCATAGATATCCAAGTCATCTGCTTGCTCCTCTGGGGCATTGATCAGCTTCGCCCATTCCTCAACAGTAGAGTGGTACCTCGTACCCTCAGACATCCATGTAATCCTCCCATCTGGATAAAAGTGAGCTGTGGAGTAGAACTGCATGATGAGTTCCTCGTTCCACTTTGTGAGCTTCTGCCCAACAAAGTCCTCTACTCCACACGCCTTAAAGCTGTCCTGAACTCCTGGGTAGTACTCTTCATTATCCTTGATATAGGTCCAGTCGACCCATCTCATGTCACATACAATTGGCTTCTTGTCAAGTAGCACTGTCTCATAGAAATCCTGTTGCTCCTTGGTATGAAACCTGTAGTCCACTGCAGTCCTTCTCCTAGAAGCATATGGATCTGCTTCTCTCCATTTCCTGAGCCCTGAGTCTCTCCTTAGCTTCATATCCTCAGCCACAGGATGAGCATCGTTGTGGTCTGGGATCTTGGGCTTGAGCTTCCGAAGGACACTCTCTTCCTCTTCCTCTGCAACAGTCTCAGGCACTGGGGCCTTGTTCTTCTCAGTGGCTGGGATGCTTCTTGTGTTTCTCTTTGGTGCACTTTTAGGCTTAGATGCAGCCTTAGGTGCTTCCTTGGGCTTGGATGCAGCTCCCCCTGACCTTATGTCATCTCCCATAAGTTTGGCTGCCTTGGGCGCTGGTGCAGCTGCCTCTTCTTCCTCCTCCTCTTCTACCATGATGGAGGCCTTCCCAAGCACTCTAGCCACAGTCTTCTTCACTCTCTCTTTCCTCTTCTTGCCCTCAGCTGCAACGGGCTCAATGGGAGCAGGCTTCTCAGTTGAGGCTCTAGCCTTTGACATGGGCTGCCTGCCTACTGGCCTTTTGATTTTCAGGCCTGGCTTTGAGCCTTGAGCTGGCTCCACTCTCTTGGAAGTGGCCTCTTCCTCTGCCACATAGTCCTCATCTTCAGAATCTGAGGTTTTCTTCTTCCTTTGTCTCGTGGCAGCTTTAGGCAGGTTGCTGGGTGTGCTCTTGCTGCCATCATCTGAGGAACTTGAGGGGCTAGTGCCCTCACTCAGCTGCACTTGCTGCTCTGACAAGTTTTGGCTGTCACTCTGGTCTGACATGATGCAAACTGACTGTTGACCCTGTGAATAGATTATAGAGGAGATAGAGTGGATGAGCATCACAAAATGCAGAGATTTTGCAAAAAGAAATGATTCAAAAACCTAGTTTTAGTTTCCCACTAAAATCATCTCGGATCTACCGACTTTCAAACTCGGTGATACCGAAGTAGTTTTGGAACCTAAACTAGTGAACTCGGTAGCACCGAGTCACAGTTCGGTGGCACCGAGACTGCTAGGGTTTCACTGAGTTCAAAAATCGGTCACACCGATAAGTAATTCTCGGTCAGACCGAGTCTCACTTGTGCAATGGCATAAGCCAAATCGGTGGGACCGAGTTTTTCAACTCGGTGGGTCCAAGATGGTTTCGGCGGAGACCTGAACCTAGAATTTTCGAATCAAACCTAATCTATGAGCGTTTTGACTGGATAGAAGTGTTTCAATCGTGGCAAGAATCAATATGATCACAATGTGCTAGGAATCAGATTGAGGAATAGCACAAAGATCAAGTCCATACCCTAGTTCGACGGGGACTTGCTACGGAGGCAACGGCGGGGCAGAAATCCCGTTGACGGCGACGGAGACCAGCGACTGGAGGCTGCTGGCGGCGAGAAGACGATCCGGAGACCTCGGGAGCAGAGCAGGCTATCGCGCGGGCGAAGGGGTTCAGAGAAATTTCCAAATTTTGCCCGTGACTATATATAGCCCGACCCTGTCGGTGTGACCGAGTTGAACACCTCGGTGGCACCGAGATTCATAACTGCCTGCAGTTACTGAAACTCGGTGAGACCGAAAGGTTCAAATCGGTTACACCGAGATCGAAAACCTAGATCAACTTAATGATCTCGGTAGGGCCAAAAGTGGAGTATCGGTCAGACCGAGAATCATAAAGAGGTTTTGGAAGTTTAACTCTATGACGAATCGGGGACTCCGAGCGCTCCTCACACAGAGTGGTTCGAATCTGACTTGATCAAATTTTGTGATGCAGCATGAATAGAGTCTGAGACGAGAAAAGCATAGATAGCTAGAGGAGGTTCTTAGGCATTCTTGTCCATCCACTTGGAAAAAAGAAATAAAGCCGAACAATCAAAGCAACAAGTGGATGTCCTCGAATGAGTAAAATATGCAATCAGCATGCTCACACAATAAGATGGCAAATGAAATATGTGGCAAGGCATGCACAACCAATTCTAGCATCTATCAAGCAATTTGCGATGACTAGGTCATCTATATATGAGTATATTGACTTAGGAGTCAAGTGAGAACACTTGATCGTAGGTCATACTCATCGTTTAAGCTCAAGTGGGGTTACCACTTTTACATAAAGCATTGTTTTGTTCACATCTTTAGAGTTGCTTTAGCTCAAGTATTAGAGTAAAGCTCCCCCTAGATGTGATATCCCCCCTAAGAGGGATGAACTAACCTTGGGTTATGTCGATGATGACTTCATGTAGATATTGAAGATGTGGATGCTCAACATTGATGTAGATCTCTTGGAGCTATCCATTTGAGTGAATTGCACTTTCAATACCTACATGGGTTAGTCCCACAAGGAACAAGCAAGGATATCCATAGACATAGAGTGATGCACACAAAAGATGATGTCCATGAAAGCTTTTAGGTTACCTTGTCCCTTGTCTTACCAACAAGAGGGTTTGTGACTCCTTGAACTAGTGCAAGATGTGGAAGTTGATTGCACTTGTTCTTGCCAAAATGATAAGAGTGAAGTATGTTGGCGGAGTCACCCTCAAGAACTCTCTAGTTCTTCTTCTTTTGAATCCACATCATCTTGATGGGAATCCTTGGAGTTGTAGTCGTACTTGATGAAGTGGAACTTGAAGAAGTCTTGGGAATCCACTTGACTAAGGTCTTAGGAGCTTCTTCAAATGCATCAATTTCCTCTTGAAGCTTGTCCTTGCCTTTTTGCTCATAGTCTTGTGGTGGAAGATCATCTTGAGCTTGTGTCCCCTTGAAAGAAGTATACTTCTCTTGTTGAGGGACAAACTTTGTCTTGGGGTATTGATCTTCTTCCCATTCAACTCCATTGGCATTGAACTTTTGTTCAAAACCAACACCTTGATTCTTCCGGTGCATTCCTTGCTTGCGCACAATTTCCTCGAATTGCTTACTCCCGGCAAGGCTTTTGTACACTCATTTCTCTATAATTCCCTTCAATAAGCTATTTTCTTGCTCAAGTGTAACTTGGCTAAGAGAATCATTAGTGGAATCAAGAGAACTACTAGAAGCAACAATATTGAATTTAGCATGATCATTGTTACAACTAGAGGAAGAATCTTTCTTGTTAGACTTGACTTGAGGCATGTAAGTGGATAACAGTAAACGCTTGGCAATGTAAGAAGAACTTTTCTTGCGGAGATCATCATTGATTGCCTTTAAGAACTCATGCTCTTGCTCAAGATTGAGCTTTTCAAAGCGTAGTTTCTCATGAGCTCTTAAAAGTTCTCGATGATCTTCGAAGATAGTGTCATGAGCCAACTTAAGAGTTTTCAGTTCTTTAGTTAGAGCCTCAATCTTCTCCTTATCATTGTCACTCGTTTTATCTTGATTAGCATGATTAATTGGTCTTTCATCATAGTATTCATCACTAGAGTTGTCGCCGAGCAAATCATCACCTAACAAGTCATCTTCATCACCAATGAAATCAACATACTCGGGGTGTGTTACCTTAGGACCTTTGGCCATGAAGCATCTTCCAACTCCTTCATTTGGTGAGTCAAATATGTCATAGGAGTTGGTTGACACAAGTGCTAGACCGGCAACACCTTCATCTTGAGTATATTCGGAGTCGGAGTGATAACTTCTCTCGGAGTGGCTGTCGGAGCCGGAGCCGGTACCCATTCACCAACATGAGCTTGATGTCTTCGTCTTGTGTAGCTCCTTGATGATTTTTCCTTCCTTTCTGAATCCTTGCTTCTCCGTGAGTATCTTCGTTCATAACGATCATCTCTACTCCTTCTCTCTCTTGGTGGTGATCCTTTGCTTCTTCTTTTTGGAGAATCTTCTCTTCTCTTGTAGGGAGCCGTACACTCATTGGAATAGTGTCCGGGTCTTCCACAATTGTAACAGTTTCGCTCTCGACTAGAAGATCTTTTGTCATTGTAGGACCTTGATTTGGAGCTTCTATCTTTGCTTCTACTCTTGTAGAACTTGTTGAAGTTCTTCACCATTAAGCTCAATTCTTCATTGAAGTCTTGTTTCTCACTTGATGATGTAGGGGCTTCACATGAGGCTTTATAGGCACCACTTGATTTGTTGTGAAGTTCCTCTTTATCCTTAAGTGACATCTCATGAGCAACAATTCTTCCAATCACCTCCGTTGGCTTGAGATCTTTGTAATTGGGCATCATTTGGATCAATGTGCACACGGTATCATATTTTCCATCCAAGGCTCTTAGGATCTTCTTGATGATGAATTTATTGGTCATCTCTTCACTTCCTAAGCGGGCAATCTCATTTGTGATGAGAGCAAGCCTAGAGTACATTTCAGCGACACCTTCACCATCCTTCATCTTGAACTTGTCAACTTGGCTTTGAAGCACATCCAACTTGGATTCCTTGACGGAGTCGGTACCTTCGTGCATATCAATCAAAGTGTCCCAAATTTCCTTTGCATTCTCAAGGCGGCTGATTTTGTTGAATTCTTCGGGGCACAATCCATTGAAGAGAATATCACAAGCTTGAGCATTGTATTGCAACATCTTCAACTCATCTGCGGTAGCTTCACAGTTTGGTTCTCTCCCATCAAAGAAGTCACCTTGCAAACCAACACACACAATAGCCCAAACAGCGGGGTTATGTCCAAGAATATGCATTTTCATTTTATGCTTCCAACTAGCAAAATTAGTACCATCAAAGTAAGGACCTCTACGGTGATAATTTCCCTCGCTAGACGCCATACTCTCCTAGGTTGTGAACCAAGGCTATGACCACCAAAAGCTACGGAGATCTAGCAAATGGAGACCAAAGCTCTGATACCACTTGTAGGATCGAAAGTATGTCTAGAGGGGGGGTGATTAGACTACTTGACCAAATAAAAACTTAACCTTTTCCCAATTTTAGTTCTTGGCAGATTTTAGCTATACTAGGACAAGTCAAGCAATCATCACACAATTCAAGCAAGCATGCAAAGAGTTTATGGGCAGCGGAAAGTAAAGCATGCAACTTGCGAGAATGTAAAGGGAAGGGTTTGGAGAGTTCAAACGCTAATGGAGACACGGATGTTTTTCCCGTGGTTCGGATAGGTGGTGCTATCCTACATCCACGTTGATGGAGACTTCAAACCACGAAGGGTAACGGTTGCGCGAGTCCACACAGGGCTCCACCCAAGGGCAATGGTTGCGCGAGTCCACGAAGGGCTCCACCCATGAAGGGTCCACGAAGAAGCAACCACCCACAAAGGGTCCACGAAGAAGCAACCTTGTCTATCCCACCATGGCCATCGCCCACGAAGGACTTGCCTCACTAGCGGTAGATCTTCACGAAGTAGGTAATCTCCTTGCCCTTACAAACTCCTTGGTTCAACTCCACAATCTTGTCGGAGGCTCCCAAGTGACACCTAGCCAATCTAGGAGACACCACTCTCCAAGAAGTAACAAATGGTGTGTAGGTAATGAACTCCTTGCTCTTGTGCTTCAAATGATAGTCTCCCCAACACTCAACTCTCTCTCATAGGATTTGGATTTGGTGGAAAGAAGATTTGAGTGGAAAGCAACTTGGGAAGGCTAGAGATCAAGATTCATATGGTAGGAATGGAATGTCTTGGTCTCAACACATGAGTAGGTGGTTCTCTCTCAGAACAAATGAGTTGGAATGATGTGTGTGTTCTGATGGCTCTCTCACTGAATGAGAAAGAGGTGGAGGGGTATATATAGCCTCCACACAAAATCCAACCGTTACACATAATTTACCAATCTCGGTGGGACCGAATCAGAAAACTCGGTCTGACCGAAATAGTAAACCTAGTGACCGTTAGGAATTTCGGTGGGACTGACATGCAACTCGGTAGGACCGATTTGGTTAGGGTTTGGGCATAACGTAATCTCGGTGAGACCGATTACACAAACTCAGTGAGACCGAATTTGGTAATTAGCTAACCAGAGAGTTGGTCAGGCAAACTCGGTGGGACCGATTTGCTCTTTCGGTGAGACCGAGTGGAACTCGGTGAGACCGAAAAGTTACAGAAGGGAAACACTGAGTTTACATTGCAATCTCGGTGGGACCGAGATCCTTATTGGTAGAACCGAATTGCTAGGGTTTGGCAGTGGCTAATGACAAGTAAAACTTGGTGGCGCCAGATAGGAAGAATTGGTAGGACCGAGTTTGGCTTAGAGTTTTGGTCATATGTGGATATGGGAAAGTAGTTGAGGGTTTTGGAGCGTATCACTAAGCACATGAAGCAAGAGACTCATTAAGCAACACCTCATCCCTCCTTGATAGTATTGGATTTTCCTATGGACTCAATGTGATCTTGGATCACTAAAATATAAAATGAAGAGTCTTGAGCTTGAAGCTTTAGCCAATCCATTGTCCTTAGCATTTTGAGGGTTCCACTTTCACATCCATGCCATGCCAATCATTGAGCTTTCCTGAAATAATTATCTTGGAATAGTATTAGCTCAATGAGCTATATGTTGTTATGAATTACCAAAACCACCTAGGGATAGTTGCACTTTCACCCACTATCTATCTTAGGTTTCAGGGTGGGGGCGGGGGGCCTAGAGGGCTGGCTGGGGCGGCAGTGGCGAGTTGTTTCGGGGCGGCGAGGCGGCGCTGGGGACGGCGGTTCGGCCGGTGGTGGTTGGCGGCTCAGGGGGGTGCAGGTTGAAGATGAACTGCATGCCCTCCCTAAACTACATGTCAAGTGCCTCTGTGCTACCATTGCATTCAGTTTCGACAGTAGCATTCAGATTCCACAGTAAATTTCAGTTTTGATAGTTAAGTTCAGAGTCAACAGTTTTTACCTCATCTGTTGTAGTCAGGTGGTTTTTGGTGATGTTAATTTTACATCCATTTTACATCATCTATTGGAGATGCTATTAGAATCCCACTTGAGATTGACGATGTCTGTCTTATGCTGCTTCAGCCTTGACGTCTTACGGCTCACCGGAGCTGCTCCAACAACAGAACGATCCATCACAACAGAGCAGTGCCCTGGACGCCGTCTACAGATTCCTCAGATCTTCCTCCACACCTCCGACAGCCACCTCTGCCTCAACTGCTTCAGCGACCAACCCAATGATGCTGAGGTCGACACGGCTACGGCAAAGAGGTTGTACACTTGTTGCATCACTTATTACTATACATTCACGTTGATCCATTAGGGCTATTTTGGTTCAACGGAAAAATATCGATCCACTGGTTGTTACCATCACTCTAAATTTCTGCATGCTCTCCTTACATAATCTCACCATATTTTTTTCGTATGCATGTCAGATATTGTACACAGTCATGCTGAACATGTAGAGAAAAAGAGAAGAGTTTTGCGCGGCAATACAATGTCATGCAGACATCGCTCCATGGTGGGTTCAATGGCAAACCCTCCCCGCCCCTCTCCAGATTGCAATCCAGAGGAAGATATCTGTTCTGAGGCGGATTCGGACGCCACTGACCACTCCTATTTATCCCCCCCCCCAAGGTATTTGCTCTACCTTGGCATGATGATGTTAGTCATATCATGCATATGTTGCCTTGCAGTGCCTACTTTTGACATCATATATGTCATCTGCTTAGTTTAGACATGTTCTGTAATGCCACCTGTTTAGTTTCTATATCATATATGGGAATTATGTAGTCTCATGTCTTTTAGCCAGTCATAATATATGTGAAATGTGCAATGCCATCCTGTTTAACCAGGCATCATATATTTGAATGATATCTTGCCCATCCTTTTCTTCATTACATTTCCATTTGTCGACAATGTTTGTACATTAAACTACTCTTCCTGTGAATCAGCCATTTGGGTGGGAGATGGAAAAATCTGGAGTGAAAACAAGGCCTTCAGAGCAGACAGTGCTACCTGTCGAAGCAGATCTCTTGTTGGGTCCCGATAGCTCCTCAGAGATGGATTCAGAGACAGATGACAAGTCCTATTCCCCCACTGAGGTGTATGCTCTAACTTGGCACGGTTATACTGCTCATATCATGCATACGGTGTCTTGCATTGCATAGTTTAGACATCATATACACAATATTCAACACCATGTTCTTAGTTCAGACATCATATATAATGCCCTCTATTTAGCATATAAATCACATATGTGAATTAAATGAAGCGATCCTGATTACTTAGATAACATGTAGGTGAATTATGTCATGCGATCATGTTTAGTTATTCATCATATCTTTGAATTATGTTATGCTATGCTATCCAATTTAGATAGACATCATATATGTGAAATTATGTCATGTTATCCGTTTTAGTGAAACAACATACATGTCAACTATTTCATGCCCTCTTTTTTCCACACTATCTATTGCATCTGTCTCTCATACAATGTCTGTACATTCAACTATGTTTCCTGTTTATCAGCCATTTGAATTGGAGCGGGTGATGCCAGTATCTAGCGAACTAAAAACATGGTCTTCAAATAAAACAGTGCTACCTCTTGGTCAAGATAGCACCCCGGTTGTACATGCACAAGAACCAGCCCTACCACACATAACCCAAACTCTCGCAGATTGTACCCCTACTATGATGGACAGAGAACCAGCTTCACCCAATCTAACCCCAGCCGATAGTAACCCAGTTCCTGTTGACACAGCACCATCTCCACCACAGAGCTCCCAAATGAGAGCAGTTAGTAAGGCAGCTCCAGTGCCCAAAGGGCCAGTACTATCACGGCGAACCCCAACTCCACCAGTTAGTATGTCTATTCCTGTGGAGGAAGCACAACCAAGTAGTCGTAATTTAGCATCTATCACATTTGATGTTGTTAAATCGTATGTGCGTATCTTCCCATCTTGGAAATATTATACTGAAGATGAAGGAAAATGCCAGTTGCAGGTGTTTGTCCAAGAGTTATGTGTAAGTAATGTTATTCATGGCAATTACTTTGCTTCATCCCATACATCCTACCTCCATGATGGTTATAATACAGCAAATTTTCCCATTTTTCTCTATAGAGAAGGACTGATTTGGAAACTCGGGATGAGGTAACCTGTGCTAATACCTCTGCTATCTTCAAGAATGCTTGGTGGCAGTATCGGAATTACCTGAAGAAAACATACTTCACCGGCAAAGAAACTCATCAAATTCCCTTGCGTTCTCCTGAGACACATTTACTGGACGATGACTGGGAACGCCTTGTTCTGTACTGGTCCCAAACCAAGAATGTGGTAAGGTCTATGAGCTCATTTTCTATTTTTAAATATTATATTCTTGCGTCTTATTGTACTCTGTTCATGTAGAACAAGTGCCTAAACCTGAAGAACAACTGTTCTAATTTAAGATTCCATTGCTACCATAGGACATAGATATATGTTTGTTTGATGCTTTTATTACGTACTAGTACTTGGCAATAGAAGACTTGGTAGTTTAATTCTGTCCACCTTACTAATGAACTGGTTCACCGAAATGAGTTTCATATACTAGTACATGCTAAACTTGTTATGTGTCTGCTTGTTTCTTCTTTTAGAATGCTGACAGAATATTGGGGAAGAGTGCCTTATTAAGCAACGGTAAAAGAAGTAATGCAGATAAGGTTCAGGATAGTGACACATCCTGTCTTGGTTTAGTGTTGGAGTTACTGGCCACTACCGCTTGCACAAGCTATTCAAACTCATTGTCTAAATCAGTTCGGTTTCTTCAGTCTCAACTACAAGCTGAAAGACATCGATCAACTGTGCTGCGACCAGAAGCGGAAGGACTGCGGAAGTCCCTGGAGCATTCAGATGCATACTTTCTGGTGCAACAGCAAGCGTTGGAGGATTTTAGCGCCAAATAGGACAAAGCTAATCAGCTTGCTAAGCTTATTGCCAGCATGGTGGATACCCAGGATAACGTTTCTTGAGCTCTTCTGAAGTTGTTTCAGTTATGCTCTTGTTTTGCTGCCACGTTTATTTGCACTGGTGGCCAATTTTGATGGCCAGTGTATATGATATGCTGCTTTGTTCCCTATATTTGCACTGGTGGCGAACTTTGATGCCCAGTGGATGTAATATGTGTAATAGCCGTGATAGCCTAGGGTTAGTTTCTTGCTTATTTATTTCCTTGTTGTCTTGTTTATTTGTTTCCTTGTAGTCATTGCAGTTCTTTTTCCACGGTTAACTAGTGGCTACAATAACCTATTTTTAAAAACTAGGCCACAATAACCATGGGCTAATATTTACTATAGTGACACTGGGCCTCCTATGGGCCGTAGAAACAGTGGGCCTTCTACGGGGCGTAGAAACAGTAGACCTTCTACGGGCCGTAGAAACAATGGGCCTTCTATGGGTCGTACCATCAATGGGCCTTATACGGGCCGTATGATCGATTGGCTAAACATGGGCCAATAACAGGACACATTATGGCCGTAAACGGGCTAGAGTTGGAATCATCCGTTCATGGGCCGACCGTAACGGGCCATCGTTAATAGGCCGTATTTGATGACGCTATGAAAACGGCCCAACGTATTAACAGACCACAAACGGGCCGACTGTAACCACGGGTTGAATTTGGCCCACAAGCAAAAAATGACAGTAACAGGCCGTAAGTAAAGGAATGCTGTAAATGAGCCCAAGAATAAATGGCTTTGAGAAGGCTGAAAGATAACATGGGCTACAAACGGCCCAACGGAATAACGGGCCGTTAATGGGTATAAAGTGATACATTGTTCATTACGGGCCAGTTTCACCACGGGCCGTTAATGGGTGTAAAGTGATACACTGTTCATTACGGGCCAGTTTCACCATGGGTCGTTAATAGGCCAAGAGTTACATAGGGCCTCATATGGGCCGAAAGATGTCATGGGCCATACATGGGCCAGAAGTGAAAATGGGCTGGAATCATATTGGATGGCCCAGATGACGCTACTAGGCCTAATTCGGATAGGGCGTAACGGGCCTTGGGTTAGCGGGCTGTAAATGGGGTATATGCGAACAGGCCGTTAACAGGCTTTCCATGGGCCGGCCCGCCACCTTTTGACCAAGTCAAACGGGCCGGCCTTTTCACAGGAATGAGCCTCTGTTGGGCCGTGCCACGTGTCGACGTATCATAGGCGCCTATTTGACCCACTGACGAGCTGACACATGTTTCGTCTGGCCAATAAGAATTTTACACGTGGAAATTTCCCATTGGTTGGGGCTGTTAACGGGTTATCGGATCCAAAACCCGACCCGATAGCTTAACGGTGTTCTGTTACGGTGGATGCCACGTGTCGGTCACCCTTGACGAAAGCACTTCTATGACGCATGATTTATCATCATGGAAGTGGACACTTCCGTGATGATAATTTTGGTAATGTCATGGAACACTTCTACGACAGCACAGGTATGACTATCTTGATTCTGTCATAAATTTGTCATGGATGTACATGCATGACAAAAAAAGCGACCTACTGTGACAAACACGTATCATCACGGAAGTGTATTTTTTTGTAGTGTTGGTTCGTGACCTGACCCTCATGCCTTAATGGTCGGTACTGCCTGGTGTGGACGTGAGATGTAAGATATTTCTGCCTGGGCAGGCTTGTGTGGTGCTGAAGCGTTTGGTTCATGCCTGGGCCAGGCAAAGCATCAGCGTCCCATCAATCAATCCATGCATCAATTATTTAATGCTAATATCCATCCACATTGATGTTAGCCTCGTGGCCACACGAGCAGGCACGGACAGGCGTTCGAAATCGGTCGCCTGGGCCAGGCTACTTGCAGTGTGTGGAGTTCAGCCATGCTAATTAAAGTGCAAGGGAACCCAGCCAGGCGGGCTTTCTTTTTCACAGGGTAGCAACCAAACAAGCGTGCATAAAATCCAGCCACAACCCCAGGCCAGGCAAAAGATGCTCAGGACGCAAGCCAAATTGGCCTTATATCTCCCTAGTTCACACATACACATGTCTCGCTCGCACTATACATATAGACCCATCCAACACTCTCCGCCCTTGTTCTCTCTCCATGTGACATGCACCCCCCTACCATAACCCCTCACTCCATCATAGGCACAAGCACTCCCCTCCTCCTAAGTATGATTATCTCTTACTAGCCATCAGGAACACACATATTGTCTCCTTCCATCCATACGTCTATCTCGATATCTCTCGGGGCATCTTCTATCGCGCACACACCTTGTCACTCGATCTCCCACCCATGTAGTCCCATCACGATCTCCAGGGGATCTCTCTATGACAAACATACACTCTCTCCTCCCCATGTCTGCATTTTCTCCGTACGTCTCTCTCGACCTCTCTCCCTTGTTTGTCAGACCCCTCTTGGCCACGTGCTAGGGTCTTGCTCTCACGGTTCCAAACAACCACACACTATCTCCTCACCTTGCCTCCGTTGTCGAAGATGCATGTGTGATATGTTTGCATAAGACACGCATGCTTTTTCTCTACTTTTATTGTGTGTTGTCCATGTCTCTTTCACACACACACTTTTCTCTCTCTCTCTCTCTAGTTAGGGACTCTGTCATGTCCATAAGCATATGGATGTTTTGAAAAGTCAAACCTCAGAAAAGTTTGACCAGGTATATGTGGAGAAAAACATTTACATCTGGAACGATCATTAGATTCATCACAACATGTACTTACTTCATACTATCATTTATCTTTGGTATTGTAGATATAAGTAATTTCTTTATAAACTTGGTCAAAGTTTCAAAAGTTTGACTTAAAAAAATGTTGGAACTACATTATCGAACGGAGGGAGTAGCTCTTTCTCTCTCTTTGCTATCTCTCACGGGCTCCCCTCTCCCTCGAACTCTCTATACCTGTCGGATTTCAGGTCCTGGCAGACGCTTGAGGTTCGAACACTGGGGTGTGCGCCGAGATCTCTCCCCTACCGATCTACGTCCAATCTCCTCATGTGATCTAAGCTGGAAACAAAGAACAACACAAGGGACACGAGGTTTATACTGGTTCGGGCCACCGTTGTGGTGTAATACCCTACTCCAGTGTGTGGTGTGGTGGATTGCCTCAGGGGCAGATGATGAACAGTACAAGGGAAGAATAGCCTCGCGAGAGGTGTTCTTGAGCTGGTGCGATGAACTGCTTGGGTGAGTTCAATTTCCTCTCTCTCTCTCTGCTAGGGGTCTATCAGATTTCTAGATGTCCCTGGATCTCTCTAGGTGTCTCTAGATGTCTCTCTCTCGATCCCACTTACTCTGTGGTGACTAGCTCTATTTATAGAGGCCCTGGGCCTCTCCCCAAATAAATGAGCGGGAAGGGCGCCAACAACTGTCCATTTTGAAGGGGAACATCTAGTACAAGTTATCCTGACCAAAGGTGGTCTTCGGCTGCCAAAAGCACTAGTGATGATACCGTCTTGGGCTCCACAGTGACCTCCGTCCTGCCGCTCTGCTAGTCTTGGTCTCGTTGCACCGGAATGGTAACCGTTGCCCGATGCCTTGGCCTGTGCTTGCCCCCTTTGCACTAAAGGGGAAACAAGGACACTGCGCAGGCCGGCGCCCGCCTGGCGCCCGCCTGGCGCCCGCCTGGTCTCGATCGTCATGGCTTGCTTCACGGGCTCCTCGCGAGGTACCCCTGCCTTGATTTCTCCGCCTCCTCACGAGCCTGCCTGATGAGGCTACCTCTGAGGAAGCTTTTGGTCGTCCGCCCCGCGAGGCTTGGCCCCTCGCAAGGGTCTTGAGCTTGATTTGATGAAGATGGGCCGTGCTAGGCCCCCACTTGAGTCACGCCGCAGGCCGCAGGCAGGCAAGTCTGGGGATCCCTGTTCCCAGAATGCCGACAGTAGCCCCCGGGCCCAAGGTGCGCCCGGGCTTGGCCTAGCAGGGGAGCGAAGAGGCAAGCGCGAAGCACCGCGGGCCCAAAAAGCCTATGGCCTTGGGTGCCGCGTGGCGATTGATAGGTCGTGGACGTCCGCGCTTCCCCACGACGCCTCGGCGACCGCACGACTTGACAAGTCCCTGCATGCTGAGAAAACGGTCATGATTACCTACGACTGTGGTGCTCGGTGTTTGGCCTCCTCCGGCTATAAGTACGGGGCTACGCGAGCCCCTACAGTCCATCCCTTCCTGCTGCTCCTTTCCTTCTTCTTCCCTGTTCTTTCTCCTCCTTACGCCAATGGCACCAATCCGCCGGTTTTCTACAAAAGAGAAGGGAAAGGCCCCCCGAGAGGGTCCTGACCCACTTCTGCCGAAGAAGCGGCTGGTCCTCTGCCACCGAGATGAGGATGTTCAGCAGGAGGCACCGAGGCCCTGGTACGAGCGGCCACCGCCTGGGTTTCCGCTACCCTTGCACGCCCGCGTCGTGGGTCCTGGGGGAGAAGGCGTCGAGCGACATTGGCGGTGCCGCCGTCGATGCCGGCGAGTCACGGTGGTGCGCGTCATTCCTCCTTGAGTCCACGTCGAGTGCTCCTCTCGTGAGCTCGTGCTCCACGCTGCCATGCCTCCAAGCTCTTGGATTCGCCTTCCTCCTTCCTTCGCCTTTGAGATGCCGCCGAGTGGGGCTCTGGAGCTCTGGCTGCAGCACGCTGACTGCAGTACCCTCGTGACCGGAGCGGAGGTCGCGGTCGTTGCTCCGGGCAAGGTCTTCATGACCCGGGGCTGGGGAGAAATCTCCCGGGTCTGCCGGACGGTAGGTGCCCTCGTAATTCATCTTGAATACGATGGCGCCTCCCTGATGTTCTTCAAGGTCTTCTATGCTGAAGGACGCCGGCTGGAGTGCTGCCCCAGGGAGAGCGGCAGGGGCAACGAACTGGCGAGGACCTGGCCCGCCCATCGGCCCTCCAGTAGCTCCTCAGGCAGCAGTGGAGGAGCTGGGGAATCCAGCGGCTCTCCCAAGCTCCTCACGTCTCCGGAGACGAGCGACGATAGCTACGAGCCCCCGAGCTCGTGTCGTGCTCGGAGCGGGGCTGCTGCGTCCAGCCGCCGACGCCACTGATCTAGATGGGGTTGGTGCCGGCGTTGGGCAGCCCACTGTTGATGATGGCGTCCCTTGGGGAGGTGTGGGCGATTAGCGTTCCTTAGGATTAGCACTTTTGTTCCCTGCGAGGAATCGAAGCAACCCCCCGTGGGGGTATGTAAGGCGCCTGCCATGTCTTTTGCGAAATTTATGTCTTAATATGAATCAATGCGAGGTGCTTGTCCTGTCTCGGCTCGGCTCCCCCTTTCTATCCTCACGAGGACTTGGCGCTCTACGCTGATAGGTCCCAGTCCCCAGGCAGGCTTCAGCCGTCGCTGGTATGCCAGGTCGTGATGCTGTGGTCAAGGCCAGGAGGTGAGCGGCCGGAGGTCCGCTAACAGCCCCCAAGTCGCGATGCTCACGAGGTCCCATTTAGCGCTCAAGAAGCCCTCGCTGGGCGAGAAAGGAAGGCAACTCGCCACGACAGACCCGCACTGGGCGAGGGTTTGGCGCTGCGTTTGGTCCAACTCTTGTAAGGGCGTGACTTATCTCTTGAGTTTGGTGTAGTTCCTCGATGAAGCGCCCGGCCCGAGTGGTGGCAGTTAAGGCGCTGCTGGATTAGGTCCTCGCGAGCTTCTTCCCGCTCCCCTGGACTTTCCTTAATGCTCTACGTCCTCAGGTCCTGGCCCTCGAGCGAGCTCAGCCGCCACTGGTATGACAGGTCGCGATTCCGTGGGTCAAGGCCAGGGGGTGAGGGATGGAGAGCCAGTAGGAGCCCATGAGTCGCGATGCTTAGGCGCCCCCCTTTTAACGTGCAAGCGGTCCGTGCCGGAGAGAGGGAGAGGCAGCTCGCGACGTCCCCAGCGTTGCTCCTGGAGTAGGTCCTGCACACCAATCATGAAGAGAAACAAGACATGTCGTTACGGTTGCCAGCCAACCTTTTGTCGCTTCGGGGAAGTGATTGGGGCACTGAGGGCCTGGTGAGGTGGCGCCTTGTGGGGCTGCCGTGGCCAGAGCTCGACCACTCAGGTTTATCGGCATTGCAGGGACGGACCCGTGCGCAAATGCCGTGCCAGAGCGAGCGGCTCCATAGGTAGGCGTCAATCGAGCAGGCGATTAGGTCGGGTATGTTAAGCACGCAGGAGAAAATTCATTTTAAGTAGACGCGGGAAAAGCAAACGCCGCTGGGCCAGGCCCGAGCAGCTCGGGGGTGATGTAGCCCGAGGGGCGCCCCCAACAAGGTAGGTAAAGAGCATAAATAAAAAGGATACATGCCGCAGGGACGGACCCACACGACCTGGGAATGATGCGGCCCTGTGGGTGCTCCCAGCTAAAAATGGAACTTAGAAAGATGTCACCTGGTGCCGTTGAAGATGAAGTGATGTTGAAGAAGCGGGTGATGCGCGATGATGACGTCAACCCTCGCGAGCCCCCGGGCCCAGGAGCCTCTGGAGGCTCCGGGGGAACTGGCGGGTCTCCGAGGGCCATCTCCATCTCCGCTAGGACCGCACAATGTCTGACCTCCTGAGCCTCCAGAATGCTCCTCAGCAGGCGCTCATGAGCGGCGACCGCGTTCGGTAGGCCGAATGGCATGAGAACGTAGCTGTGGGGTGGACCCTCGCAATGCCCCATGCACGAAGGCCAGAGGCACTCCTGAGACGCGGCTTGGTTAGGCTCTGGCACGTCGATGCAGACGCGCAGCCCACCATCCTCGCATGGATGTGGGGCTACGGTGGGCAAGCGGCGGCTACCGCGCATGACTCTCGACTCCTATAGCTCCTGGGTGTTTCTTGCGATGAACTCCTGAGGGTTTGGTCTTCCTTGCCTTGTACCTTCCTGAGGGAAACGTGCCTGGAAGCAACCCTCCAACTGGTGCCCGAGCGCCTCCCTCGCGACCTTGGCAAGGTTAATGGCTCTCCAAGAAAGAGCCCCCGAGCCCTGCCTGAGGAGGGCGCCGGGCACGCCTTCCTATGCGAGACAGGGTGGCGCTCCCTGATTGGGCGCAGATCCTGACGCAACACCTCCGTAGGCACCGGCCTCCTTATGGCTTGGGCCAGGCGAAACCTTCTTCTCCTTAAGGGTCGCCTCGGGAAGTCTTCCGTTCCTATGGTCCGGGTCTTTGATTGCTGCGGCTTGGAACGCGCGCTCAAGTGAACACATTGCATCCTTTTCTTCACAGGGTATGGTGATGACTCCACCATTTCCTGGCATCTTGAGGACATTGTATCCATGGTGAGTCACTGCCATGAACTTGGCCAGGGCTGGGTACCCAAGGATGGCATTGTATGGCATACGGATGTGGGCGACGTCGAAGTCGATGAGCTCGGTGCGGTAGTTGTTGCACTGCCCGAAGGTGACCGAAAGGCGAACCTGCACTATTGGAACAGTGGAATCATCAGTGACTCCTGAGAAGGGCTTGGTCGGCTGAAGCTGATCGTACGGTACTTGGAGATTGTCGAACGTCTCGACGGATAGGACGTTGAGTCCTGCTCCGCCGTCAATGAAGATCCTGGTGACCTGCATGTTGCTGATGACCGGGGAGCAAAGCATCGGGAGGACTCCGGCCGTTGCCGCGCACTTGAGCTGATCCGCTGAGCTGAACGTGATAGCGCACGCAGACCACCTGAGAGGGAGCGCGGCCCCAAGCTTGGGGAGAACTGTTGGAAATATACCCTAGAGGCAATAATAAATTGATTATTATTATATTTCCTTGTTCATGATAATCGTTTATTATCCATGCTAGAATTGTATTGATAGGAAACTCAGATACATGTGTGGATACATAGACAACACCATGTCCCTAGTAAGCCTCTAGTTGACTAGCTCGTTGATCAATAGATGGTTACGGTTTCCTGACCATGGACATTGGATGTCATTGATAACGGGATCACATCATTAGGAGAATGATGTGATGGACAAGACCCAATCCTAAGCCTAGCACAAGATCATGTAGTTCGTATGCTAAAGCTTTTCTAATGTCAAGTATCATTTCCTTAGACCTTGAGATTGTGCAACTCCCGGATACCGTAGGAGTGCTTTGGGTGTGCCAAACGTCACAACGTAACTGGGTGGCTATAAAGGTACACTACAGGTATCTCCGAAAGTGTCTGTTGGGTTGGCATGAATCAAGACTGGGATTTGTCACTCCGTGTAAACGGAGAGGTATCTCTGGGCCCACTCGGTAGGACATCATCATAATGTGCACAATGTGATCCAGGAGTTGATCACGGGATGATGTGTTACGGAACGAGTAAAGAGACTTGCCGGTAACGAGATTGAAGAAGGTATCGGGATACCGACGATCGAATCTCGGGCAAGTATCGTACCGCTAGACAAAGGGAATTGTATACGGGATTGATTAAGTCCATGACATCGTGGTTCATCCGATGAGATCATCGTGGAGCATGTGGGAGCCAACATGGGTATCCAGATCCCGCTGTTGGTTATTAACCAGAGAGTTATCTCGGTCATGTCTGCATGTTTCCCGAACCCGTAGGGTCTACACACTTAAGGTTCGATGACGTTAGGGTTATAGGGAATAGATATATGTGGTTATCGAATATTGTTCGGAGTCCTAGATAAGATCCCGGACGTCACGAGGAGTTCCGGAATGGTTCGGAGGTAAAGATTTATATATGGGAAGTCATGTTTTGGTCGCCGGAAAAGTTTCGGGGTTTATCGATAACGTACCGGGACCACCGGGAGGGTCCCGGGGGTACACCAAGTGGGGCCACAAGCCCCGGAGGGCTACATGGGCCAAGTGTGGGAGGGGACCAGCCCCAGGTGGGCTGGTGCGCCCCCCATAAGGGCCCAAGGTGCCTCCAATAGGGAAGGGGGGCAAACCCTAGGGCAGATGGGCCCTAAGGCCCACCCCAGGTGCGCCTCCCCCTCTCCCCCTTGTGGCAGCCACCCAGATGGGATCTGGGGGCTGCCGCCACCCCTAGGGAGGGAACCCTAGGTGGGGGCGCAGCCCCTCCATTCCCCCTATATATACTTGAGGTTTGGGCTGCCCAACACACATGAGTTCTTGACCTCATATCTCGCGGTGCTTGGCGAAGCCCTGCTGGAGTACCATGCTCCTCCACCACCACCACGCCGTCGTGCTGCTGCTGGATGGAGTCTTCCCCAACCTCTCCTTCTCCCCTTGCTGGATCAAGGTGTAGGAGACGTCACCGGGCTGTACATGTGTTGAACACGGAGGTGCCGTCCGTTCGGCACTAGGATCATCAGTGATTTGAATCACGATGAGTACGACTCCATCAACCCCGTTCACTTGAACGCTTCCGCGTAGCAATCTATAAGGGTATGTAGATGAACTCTCCTTCCCCTCGTTGCTGGTTTCTCCACAGATAGATCTTGGTGACACGTACGAAAATTTTGAATTTCTGCTACGTTCCCCAACAGTGGTATCAAAGCTAGGTCTATGCATAGTTTCTATGCACGAGTAGAACACAAAGTAGTTGTGGGTGCTGATTTTGTTCAATATGCTTACCGTTACTAGTCCAATCTTGATTCGGCGGCATTGTGGGATGAAGCGTCCTGGACCGACCTTACATGTACTCTCACGTGAGACTGGTTCCACCGACTGACATGCACTAGTTGCATAAGGTGGCTAGCGGGTGTCTGTCTCTCCCACTTTAGTCGGATTGGATTCGATGAAAAGGGTCCTTATGAAGGGTAAATAGCAATTGGCATATCACATTGTGGTTTTTGCGTAGGTAAGAAACGTTCTTGCTAGAAACCCATAGCAGCCACGTAAAACATGGAAACAACAATTAGAGGACGTCTAACTTGTTTTTGCAGGGTATGCTATGTGATGTGATATGGCCAAGAAGAATGTGATGAATGATATGTGATGTATGAGATTGATCATGTTCTTGTAATAGGAATCACGACTTGCATGTCGATGAGTATGATAACCGGCAGGAGCCATAGGAGTTGTCTTTATTTATTATATGACATGTGTGTCATTGAACAACGCCGTGTAATTACTTTACTTTATTGCTAACCGTTAGCTGTAGTAGTAGAAGTAATAGTTGGCGAGACAACTTCATGAAGACACGATGATGGAGATCATGGTGTCATGCCGGTGACGATGATGATCATGGAGCCCTGAAGATGGAGATCAAAAGGAGCAAAGTGATGATGGCCATATCATGTCACCTTTTGATTGCATGTGATGTTTATCATGTTTTTGCATCTTATTTGCTTAGAACGACGGTAGTAAATAAGATGATCCCTCATTAAAATTTCAAGAAAGTGTTCCCCCTAACTGTGCACCATTGCGAAAGTTCGTCGTTTCGAAGCACCACGTGATGATCGGGTGTGATAGATTCTTATGTTCACATACAACGGGTGTAAGCCAGATTTACACATGCGAAACACTTAGGTTGACTTGACGAGCCTAGCATGTACAGACATGGCCTCGGAACACAAGAGACCGAAAGGTCGAGCATGAGTCGTATAGAAGATACGATCAACATGAAGATATTCACCGATGTTGACTAGTCCGTCTCACGTGATGATCGGACACGGCCTAGTTGACTCGGATCATGTAATCACTTAGATGACTAGAGGGATGTCTATCTGAGTGGGAGTTCATAAGATGAACTTGTTTATCCTGAACATAGTCAAAAGGATTTTGCAAATTATGTCGTAGCTCGCGCTTTAGTTCTACTGTTTTGATATGTTCCTAGAGAAAAATTAGTTGAAAGTTGATAGTAGCAATTATGCAGACAGTAAAAGGCTTATGTCCTTAATGCGCCGCTCAGTGTGCTGAACCTCGAACGTCGTCTGTGGATGTTGCGAACATCTGACATACACATTTTGATAACTACGTAATAGTTCAGTTAAACGGTTTAGAGTTGAGGCACCGAAGACGTTTTAAAACATCACAAAACATATGAGATGTTTCGAGGGCTGAAATTGGGATTTTAGGCTCGTGCCCACGTCAAGAGGTATAAGACCTCCGACGATTTTCTTAGCCTGCAAACTAAGGGAGAAAAGCTCAATTGTTGAGCTTGTGCTCAGATTGTCTGATTACAACAATCGCTTGAATCAAGTGGGAGTTGATCTTCCAGATGAAATAGTGATAGTTCTCCGAAGTCATTACCACCAAGCTGCTAGAGCTTCGTGATGAACTATAATATATCAGGGACATATATGATGATCCTTGAGATATTCGCGATGTTTGACACCACAAAAGTAGAAATCAAGAAGGAGCATCAATTGTTGATGGTTGGTGAAACCACTAGTTTCAAGAAGGGCAAGGGCAAGAAGGGATACTTCATGAAACGGCAATTCAGCTGCTGTTCTAGTGAAGAAACCCAAAGTTGAACCCAAGCCCGAGACTAAATGCTTCTGTAATAAGGGGAACAGTCACTGAAGCAGAACCACCCTAGATACTTGCTAGATGAGAAGGCTAGCAAGGTCGACAGAAGTATATTGGATATGCATTACAATGTGTACTTTACTAGTACTCCTGGTAGCACCAGGGTATTAGATACCGGTTCGGTTGCTAAGTGTTAGTAACTCGAAACAAAAGGCTACGGAATAAACGGAGACTAGCTAAAAGGTGAGATGACGATATGTGTTGGAAGTATTTCCAAGGTTGATCAAATATCGTACGCTCCCTCTACCATCGAGATTGGTATTAAAACCTAAATAATTGTTATTTGGTGTTTGCGTTGAGCATAGACATGATTGGATTACGTCTATCGCAATACGGTTATTCATTTAAGGAGAATAATGGTTACTCTGTTTATTTGAATAATACCTTCAATGGTCTTACACCTGAAATGAATGGTTTATGGAATCTCGATCGTAGTGATACACATGTTCATGCCAAAAGATATAAGATAGTAATGATAGTACTACCTACTTGTGGCACTGCCACTTAAGTCATATCAGTATAAAACGCATGAAGAAGCTCCATGTTGATGGATCTTTGAACTCACTCATTTTTGAAAGGATTGAGACATGCGAACCATGTTTGTTGGTAGATATGCATGAAGAAACTCTATACAGATGGATCATTTGGACTCACTTGATTTTGAATCACTTGAGACATGCAAATCATACCACATGGGCAAGATGACTGAAAGCCTCGTTTTCAGTAAAATGGAACAAGAAAGCAACTTGTTGGAAGTAATACATCTTGATGTGCGCAGTCCAATGAGTGCTGAGGCATGTAGTGGATATCGTTATGTTCTTACTTCACAGATGATTTGAGTAGATACTAAGTATATTACTTGATGAAACATAAGTCTGAATTATTGAAAGGTTCAAGTAATTTCATAGTGAAGTTGAACATCGTCGTGACAAGAGGATAAAATGTCTATGATATGATCGTAGAGATGAATATCTGAATTACGAGTTTGGCACAGAATTAAGACATTGTGGAAATTGTTTCACAACCAATACAGCCAGGAACACCATGGTGTGATGGTGTGTCCGTACATCATAACCGCACCCTATTGGATATGATGCATACCATGATGTCTCTTATCGAATTACCATGATAGTTTATGGGTTAGGCATTAGAGACAACCACATTCACTTTAAAAAGGGCACCACGTAATTCCGATGAGATGACACCGTATGAACTATGGTTTAGAGAAACCTAAGCTGTCATTTCTTAAAAGTTTGGGCCTGCGACGCTTATGTGAAAAAGTTTCAGGCTAATAAGCTCAAACCCAAAGCGGATAAATGCATATTCATAGGACACCCAAAACAGTTGGGTATACCTCCTGTCTCAGATTCGAAAGCAATAAGGGATTGTTTCTAGAATCGGGTCCTTTCTCGAGGAAAAGTTTCTCTCGAAAGAATTGAGTGGGAGGATGGTGGAGACTTGATGAGGTTATTGAACTGTCTCTTCAACTAGTGTGTGGCAGGGCACAGGAAGTTGTTCCTGTGGCACCTACACCAATTGAAGTGGAAGCTTATGATAGTGATCATGAAACTTCAGATCAAGTCACTACCAAACCTCGTAGGATGACAAGGATGCGTACTACTTCAGAGTGGTACATAATCCTGTCTTGGAAGTCATGTTGCTAGACAACAATGAACCTACGAGCTATGGAGAAGCGATGGTGGGCCTGGATTCCAAAATGGCTCGAGGCCATATAATCCGAGAGAGGATCCATATATGAAAACAAAGTGTAGACTTTGGCGGAATGGCTCGATGGTCGTAAGGTTGTTGAGTACAGATGGATTTTTAAAAGGAAGACGGATAATGATGGCAAGTATCACCATTAAGAAAGCTCGACTTGTCGTTAAGATGTTTTCCGACAAGTTCAAGGAGTTGACTACGATGAGACTTTCTCACTCGTAGCGATGCTAAGAGTCTGTTGGAATTATATTAGCAATTACTGCATTATTTATGAAATCTTGCAGATAGGATGTCAAAACATTGTTTCCTCGATGATTTTTGAGGAAAGGTTGTATGTGATACAACCGGAAGCTTTTGTCAATCCTGAAAGATGCTAACAAGTATGCAAAGCTCCAGCAATCCTTCTAAGGACTGGAGTAAGCATCTCGGAGTTGGAATGTATGCTTTGATGAGATGATCAAAGTTTTGGGTGTATACAAAGTTTATGAGAAACTTGTATTTCCAAAGAAGTGAGTGGGAGCACTATAGAATTTCTGATGAGTATATGTTGTTAACATATTGTTGATTGGAAATGATGTAGAATTTCTGGAAAGCATGCAGGGTTATTTGAAAAGTGTTTTTCAATGGAAAGCCTAGATTAAGCTACTTGAACATTGAGCATCAAGATCTATAAGGATAGATCAAAACGCTTAATGGTACTTTCAAATGAGCACATACCTTGACATGATCTTGAAGGTGTTCAAGATGGATCAGTCAAAGAAGGAGTTCTTGCCTGAGTTGTAAGGTATGAAGTTAAGACTTAAAGCTCGACCACGGCAGAAAAAAGAGGAAGGACGAAGGTCGTCCCCTATGCTTTTGTCATAGGCTCTCTACAGTATGCTATGCTGTGTGTCGCACCTGAAGTGTGACTTGCCATGAGTCAGTCAAGGGGTACAAGAGTGATCCAAGAATGGATCACAGGACAGCGGTCAAAGTTATCCTTAGTAACTAGTGGACTAAGGAATTTTCTCGATTATGGAGGTGGTAAAAGAGTTCGTCGTAAAGGGTTACGCCGATGCAAACTTTAACACTAATCCAGATTATTCTGAGTAGTAAACGGGATTCGTATAGTAGAACAGTTATTTGGAATAGCTCCAAATAGAATGTGGTAGCTGCATCTAGGAGATGACATAGAGATTTGTAAAGCACACACGGATCTGAAAGATTCAGACCCGTTGACTATAACATCTCTCACAAGCATAACATGATCAAACCCAGAACTCATCGAGTGTTAATCACATGGTAATGTGAACTAGATTATTGACTCTAGTAAACTCTTTGGGTGTTAGTCACATGGGGATGTGACCTTGAGTGTTAATCACATATCGATGTGAACTGGATTATTGACTCTAGTGCAAGTGGGAGACTGTTGGAAATATGCCCTAGAGGCAATAATAAATTGATTATTATTATATTTCCTTGTTCATGATAATCGTTTATTATCCATGCTAGAATTGTATTGATAGGAAACTCAGATACATGTGTGGATACATAGACAACACCATGTCCCTAGTAAGCCTCTAGCTGACTAGCTCGTTGATCAATAGATGGTTAGGGTTTCCTGACCATGGACATTAGATGTCATTGATAACGGGATCACATCATTAGGAGAATGATGTGATGGACAAGACCCAATCCTAAGCCTAGCACAAGATCATGTAGTTCGTATGCTAAAGCTTTTCTAATGTCAAGTATCATTTCCTTAGACCTTGAGATTGTGCAACTCCCGGATACCGTAGGAGTGCTTTGGGTGTGCAAAACGTCACAACGTAACTGGGTGGCTATAAAGGTACACTACAGGTATCTCCGAAAGTGTCTGTTGGGTTGGCACGAATCGAGACTGGGATTTGTCACTCCGTGTAAACGGAGAGGTATCTCTGGGCCCACTCGGTAGGACATCATCATAATGTGCACAATGTGATCAAGGAGTTGATCACGGGATGATGTGTTACGGAACGAGTAAAGAGACTTGCCGGTAACGAGATTCAACAAGGTATCGGGATACCGTCGATCGAATCTCGGGCAAGTATCGTACCGCCAGACAAAGGGAATTGTATACGGGATTGATTAAGTCCATGACATCGTGGTTCATCCGATGAGATCATCGTTGAGCATGTGGGAGCCAACATGGGTATCCAAATCCCGCTATTGGTTATTGACCAGAGAGTTATCTCGGTCATGTCTGCATGTTTCCCGAACCCGTAGGGTCTACACACTTAAGGTTCGATGACGCTAGGGTTATAGGGAATAGATATACGTGGTTACAGAATATTGTTCGGAGTCCTGGATAAGATCCCGGACGTCACGAGGAGTTCCGGAATGGTCCGGAGGTAAAGATTTATATATGGGAAGTCCTGTTTTGGTCGCCGGAAAAGTTTTGGGGTTTATCGGTAACATACCGGGACCACCGGGAGAGTCCCGGGGGTCCACCAAGTGGGGTCACAAGCCCCGGAGGGCTACATGGGCCAAGTGTGGGAGGGGACCAGCCCCAGGTGGGCTGGTGCGCCCCCCCACAAGGGCCCAAGGCGCCTCCAAGAGGGAAGGGGGGGCAAACCCTAGGGCAGATGGGCCCTAAGGCCCACCCCAGGTGCGCCTCCCCCTCTCCCCCTTGTGGCCGCCACCCAGATGGGATCTGGGGGCTGCCGCCACCCCTAGGGAGGGAACCCTAGGTGGGGTTGCAGCCCCTCCCCTCCCCCTATATATACTTGAGGTTTGGGCTGCCCAACACACATGAGTTCTTGACCTCTCCCTGGCGTAGCCCTACCCCTCTTTCTCCTCATATCTCGCGGTGCTTGGTGAAGCACTGCTGGAGTACGACGCTCCTCCACCACCACCACGCCGTCGTGCTGCTGCTGGATGGAGTCTTCCCCAACCTCTCCTTCTCCCCTTGCTGGATCAAGGCGTAGGAGACGTCACCGGGCTATACGTGTGTTGAACACGGAGGGGCCATCCGTTCGGCACTAGGATCATCAGTGATTTGAATCGCGACGAGTACGACTCCATCAATCCCGTTCACTTGAACGCTTCCGCATAGCGATCTACAAGGGTATGTAGATGCACTCTCCTTCCCCTCGTTGTTGGTTTCTCCATAGATAGATCTTGGTGACACATAGGAAAATTTTGAATGTCTGCTACGTTCCCCAACAAGAACTGCATTCACCTCGCGAGCAAACTGCTTGAAGATGCGATGTGGGGTTGGGGCCTGCACGCCACCCAAGATGCAAGCGATCGCGCGCGGCTCCTGGAAGCCCCCAGCCCCCTCGTCTTGATGTTGGTCTTCGTTCCTCCTTGGCGGTGGCGGCAGAGGAGGAAGGCCTGCGTTGCCGTGCGGGCGATCCTCACGAGGCTAATCTCTCCAGCCTCCCTCGCGAGGCTGGTCCTGCCAGCGATCCTCGCGAGGTCGGTCACGCCATCCTTGGCGAGGGCCATGGTCTTCCCATCGTCCGCCACCTCTTCCTCCTCCTCGGCCATAGCCCCTGTCATTGCACTCGGGGCGTCGGCCGACACGCCCATCTCTCACGGCACTGAGCTCTTGACATTCGTTGGTGTTGTGGGTGTGGAGGTCGTGGTACACGCAATACCGGCTGCCCTTGGATGACTCAGGCTGATCCCTGCCTCGCTTGGTGTCTGGTTCCGCTGCAAGCACGGCAGCCCCCTTGCGCTTCACGTCCTTGGCCTTAGGCTTCTTCTCTTCTGGGTCGGCAGCCGGGAGTTCGAGGAGGGAAAGGCGCCCTTCCTCAGCCCTGGCGCACTTGGTCGCCAAGTTGAACAGCTCCAGGGATGTGCACAGGTCTTCATGGATTGCTAGCTCCTCCTTCATCTTGATGTCACATACGCCATCGGAGAAGGCCGAGATGATGGCTTCTTCAGTCACCTTGGGGATCTTGAGGCAAGCGTTGTTGAAGCGCTGGATGTATTTCTGCAGGGTTTCCCCTTGCTGCTGCTTGATGCGGCGCAGATCGCTCATGGCTGGGGGCCGGTGGCGAGTGCCCTGGAAGTTGGCGATGAAGCGAGTGCGCATCTCGTCCCAGGAGGAGATCGTGCCAGGAACCAGGTTCAGGAGCCAGGTGCGGGCTCCGTCCTTGAGCGCCATGGGAAACCAGTTCGCTATGACCCTTTCGTCTCCGTTGGCGGCTTTGATGCATAGTTCGTAGAGCTGTAGGAACTCCGCGGGGTCCGCCATGCCATCGTAGCGAGGGGGCAGATCAGGCTTGAACTTGCCTGGCCATGCGACGCCGCGTAGCTCGGGGGTGAGGGCGCGGCAGCCTGCTATGGCTACCGGTGCCCTTTGCTGGTACTGGGCTTGCTCCTGGGGATTACCGCGCGCCGCCGCTTGGAGTAGCACGGGGTCTTGGCGTGGAGGTGCAGGGACGCGATCTTGGTGCGCCGGTGCTGGAGCGCGCGAGCACCTTCTTGGGGACGAGGGATCTCTTAGCAGCTCCTTTCTTGTTGCGCAGGCGCCGGACGCGGAGGGTCTCGCCCTGGGGCTGCGCGCCTTGGAGCCAGGGCGCCTTCTTGGGGAGGAGGTGGTGGAGGCACCTCCTGATCCTCGCCTCCTGCGCGGAATGGAGGGCGAGGCAGCGAGAAAGACGGCAAGGGGGAGCCCCCTGCGGCGCTGACGAGCTCGGTGATGCGGGCGAGCCAGTCCTCGTAGAGGTCGTCGACGGGGCGGTAGTGCAGGAGCTCTCTTGCCAGGAGCAGCGCGGCGTGCGCGTCCGTGAGGGTGCGACGGGCGTGGGACGACGAAGCGGCTGGAGTCAGCGATGGTGTGGCGGTGCAGCCCTCTCGCCGCACTGAAGGATGCTGGGACAAGGCCTGGTGCTCGTTCCCTGCCGGGCCGGTGGCAGCGTTGGCGGCACGCGACGGGGAACGACGAGGGCGTCCGCCGATGGGCGCCGTCTGGGCGACGCGGGTGGCGAGAGCAGCCCGGCGCTTGGCGCGAGCCCGACGAGCATCAGCCATGGACACGACGGAAGATCACACGCGAACAGCGGAAGAAAGATTCCGGCACACCCCTACCTGGCGCGCCAAATGTCGGATTTCCGGTTCCGGTAGACCCTTGAGGTTTGAACACTGGGGTGCATGCGGAGATCTCTCCCCTACCGATCTACATCCAATCTCCTCGTGTGATCTAAGCTGGAAACAACGAACAACACAAGGGACACGAGGTTTATACAGGTTCGGGCGACCGTTGTGGTGTAATACCCTACTCCAGTGTGTGGTGTGGTGGATTGCCTTAGGGGCAGATGATGAACAGTACAAGGGAAGAACAGCCTCGCGAGAGGTGTTCTTGAGCTGGTGCGTTGAACTGCTTGGGTGAGTTCAATCGCCTCTCTCTCTCTCTCTGCTAGGGCTCTATCAGATTTCTAGATGTCCATGGATCTCTCTAGGTGTCTCTGGATGTCTCTCTCTCGATCCCCCCTTACTCTGTGGTGACTAGCTCTATTTATAGAGGCCCTGGGCCTCTCTCCAAATAAATGAGCGGGAAGGGCGCCAACAACTGGTCATTTTGAAGGGGAACATCTAGTACAAGTTATCCTGACCAAAGGTGGTCTTCGGCTGCCAAAAGCACTGTGATGACGCCGTCTTGGGCTCCACAGTGACCTCCGTCCTGCCGCTCTGCTGTTCTTGGTCTCGTTGCACCGGAATGGTAACCTTTGCCCGATGCCTTGGCATGTGCTTGCCCCCTTTGCAGCAAAGGGGAAACAAGGACACTGCGCAGGCCGGCACCCGCCTGGTCTCGATCGTCATGGCTTGCGTCACGGGCTCCTCGCGAGGTAACCCTGCCTTGATTTCTCCGCCTCCTCGCGAGCCTGCCTGATGAGGCTGCCTCTGAGGAAGTTTCCGGTCGTCCGACCCGCGAGGCTTGGCCCCTCGCGAGGGTCTTGAGCTTTAGTTGATGAAGATGGGCCGTGTTGGGCCCCCTCAACCTCACCGCGCTGGGCCACGCCGCAGGCCGCAGGCAGGCAAGTCTGGGGACCCCCGTTCCCAGAACGCCGACAATACCGACGGATTATACGCTCGCTGTGTCGACGTATAGCTTCGTATATTGTTTAGTTGACTGGTCAACCAATCCACATGCTGCCTTGTCAGCTCGTGTTCTGTATCTTCGTGTGCTGGCCCATGTGGCAGTGGGTGAAAATAAGTAAACTAGAGGCCCATCTGACACGCGGTGAAGTAAACAAAGTTGAAACCACTCGGGGTAGCACCCCGCACACTAGTAAATTGAGGGTGCATTGAGGACAAACTTCTTGCGTGCGAAGGACGCACTCGCGCACAATTCACCACTGTCCGGCGGCATGCACAGAAGGATGCACTCGCGCACACCCAGCACACGTGTACACCGGCGTCACCGCCCCTTGAGATGGACGGCGAGGCAGCCAACAAGCGGAGGCGGCTTGAGCCAAAACCGCATCCGGCGAGCCTGGACTTCATCAGCAGCCTCCCGACAACATGTTGCTTATCATCATCGGCCTCCTCCCCACATAATCTGCTGTGCGGACCGCCCTGCTCTCCCGGCGGCGGTGCCCCCTCTGGCGCTGCCTCCCCCTCAACCTCACCGTCGACAGCTGCCTCTGTGACGGAGATTGCAAATGCATGGCCGCAGTCTCCAAGATCCTTTCATTGCACCCTGGGCCAGCCAGACGCCTTGACATCCGCATGTTCAGTACCAACTGCAAGGTCCAACCCAAGTTCGACGAGTGGTTCTTATCCCCCGCCCTAGATCAGCTCGAGGAGCTCAGCTTTGAAGCTGGACGATGTCGCTCTCTGCCGCCGTCCGCGCTCCACCTCACGCCAACGTTGCGCCGCGCCAGCTTCAGCTCTTGCTATCTTCCCCAGATTAATGTCGCGCCCTCCCTTCTTCTCCCTCAACTCAAGCAGCTCGACCTCTTCGAAGAAGGCTATGGAGCACCTACTCCGTAGCTGTACTGCGCTCGAGTACCTTCATCTTGAGCAGATCCACGGGTTCATTAGCCTCCACATCGCCTCGACGAATCTCCGATGGATTTATGTGTCTTGCTGGCCCCGCAACAAGACATCAATTGGGAAGAGATCACTCCAACTGTTCCACATTATGGTCATTGAGAATGGGCCTTTCCTTGAGAGATTGCTTGTATCGGATCTAGAAGGTCCAACCAAAATCAGGGTCATTGACGCGCCGAAATTGACAGCGTTGGTGTACTCATCTGCCAAATTCTCCGAACTCTTTATTGAATCCGTAATCGTTCAGGTATAACACTCATCTTCTTCTCCGTCTTCTTGAAATTCACATTTTTTAATTTCTTCTTGATGTATTTACGACCTTCTTCCAGAAAATGATTCCCACAAGCTTGACCCGGTCCATGCGCACAGTGAAGATCTTAGCAATAAAATCTATCGGCCCCAATCTGGATCAAGTTGTTGGATTCCTTACATGCTTTCCGTGCACGGAGAAGCTACTCATCGAGGTGAAACTTCTTTCCTATAAGTAAACGGTAATCACAACGTAGCTCAATTTTTTCGTAATTTTCCCAAATTACGATGACAAGTGTAGTGTTCAAAACTGCATCTACGCACTGCACTGAAAGAAATGTTTTTCAGTATTTTTTCTCACATGATCACCTGCATCGTTTTTATGTTGTACTACTATAGTAGCCTAGGCTAGTCATAGTGGAAAGTAACTTAGACTACTCCAGTAACTCTATGGTTACCCTAAGAGCAAGTACTACCTCCGTCCTGGTTTACTCTTCAAATTTTGTAGTATCAAAATTTGACCATAGATTTAACTGACAAAATGTTAATGCATGTCACTAAGAACTACATCGTTGGATTCGTATTTGAACATAATTTCAAATGGTGTAATTTTTAGTGACATGCATTGGCATTTTCTTAGGTAAATCTATGGTCAAAATTTTATACTAAATACAAGGTAGTATTCCCTCCGTCCCAAATTCCTGTCTTACATTTGTTTAGATACGGATGTATCTAACACTAAAATGTAACTAGATACATCCGTATTTAGACAAATTTAAGACAAGAATTTTGGGACGGAGGGAGTACAAAAGTGGGCTATGTACGCCAAAACATGTACCAAATTCACTTGTGATGCATTTGGCATCGATGCCCCTCCATTCACCGGTGCCCCAATCTGGATCATCTACTTTGCTCTGGTGCCAAATTAACTCACGCAATGAAAAAACACTGCGTGGGAGAGAGAGGACTGAGGCAATAAAAAACACTTGTTTGGGAGAGTGAGAGGCTGGTGTAGTTGGTTTGATTGATTTTTTTATACATGTGGGTCTGTGTGCATAGCGGTGCCAACTCTCTCACATCACGAGAGCGGTGCCAAAATCTTTTGATTTGACATCGATGCATATTATGTGGCATACTTTTGTGAAATATGGCATCGACCACATAGTGGAAGGCAACAAATGCCCAAGCTCTTCACGTGCTCCTAGTTAAATGAGAGGAAACAGAGAGAGAGAGAGAGAGAGAGAGAGAAAATATCACTAGCCAGCCAACCCTATCGTATGAGCGAATGATATCAGTACCTCTTGATGACATGAGAATCTTATGCAGCCAGCTGCTCTAATATGTTCTCTTCTTTTGCAGATAAAAAAAGACCCGGAAGTGAAAAATGTGTTGCACTATAACAATCTCATCGAATGCCTTGATCTCTATCTTTCAGAAATTGATTTGACCGACTATCGAGCCAGCACATCCGAGATTAAATTGGCCAGGTTCTTTGTTCTGGAGGCAAGTGTGCTCAAGGTAATGAGGTTTGGCATTCTCTGGCGCAACAATGAATGGCGTGCTGATCACCGCAAGTGTCTAAGCCTAAATGACAAAGTCTCCGCAGAAGCTGAATTTGTTTTTGAAACATCAAGTGGCCAGAGACTCGAAAACTTATTTACCCATTAGTGACTTGTTAGGGCGGTGGATTTTAGTTTGTACGATAATGTTGCATCCACCTAAAGTAACGAAAGTTCTTACGTAAACTTCCTAGTAATTCCCTCTTCGTAGGTGCAGCATTACACCTAACATTTGTAATATCAGTTTGAAACTTGTAATATTGCCGTGTCCTATTCCTACGTTTTCAAAATCATGCGAATCAAACAGGTCCTGAGTTGGTGATGATGTTGTGCCTCCCATCTTTCACCAATAGCCATCGGATCTAGATCTGACACATACAAACCAAGGTTCTCCATTTTTGCAAAAAGATGCCCGCACTTGTTCTCTATTTACAAACAACTCCTTGTCTCTCACAATCAGACTTATGTCCTCCCCACCACATCTAGGAGGCCGTGAAAAAATCTGGCGCGATGGCCACTGCCGGAGCCGTCCACCCCCAATCTTGGTGTTCCGTGCAATGCACGGGCATCTACGCACGGGAAATTATGTCGAACATGGCTAGTTGTAAGCAGGCTAGCTCTACAGCCATGATGATAGTGACTGCAGACGGTGAGGCTGACTATGGTATGCCGAACACGGCGCCTATACTTAGGTGTCATCTCCGGCGCAGGGTCTTGTCACTTCACTGTGAGGAGCAGCACGTAATAATTTGACCAACGGGCAGTACAGTGCTAGTACTCATACTACTACATTGGTAGTACTACTACTAGTACTAGTAGCACCACCGTCTGGATTTAGGAGTACTACCACGTCCATCTGGATTTTAGTATTTGACTAGCAATATCTAGTAATGCATGTCACAAAAAATGTACTACTCCCTCTGTAAATAAATACATGGTGTTTTATTCCTATCGGCGAGAGAACTTAATGTTTTTTGCTAACTAGAGTACTAATAGGATTACATGCAATGAACTAAACACTGCATGTCATGTTTGGTGGTCTCAAGTCATTGAAAGCATGCATGACCCACATCTCTCATTGGTTGATATGTCACGAAATAAGAAACAAGGAGGGAGTTAATGCACTATGCCTAAGTATTTTGGGATTATTTGGTTTTCGTAAGGTGACTTACACAACATTTTTGTTTACATGCATTAACATTTTATTAGTTAAATCAAAGGTCAAAACTTGGCGTAAAATTCAAAGGGGGCCAATAAACTAGTAAACATCAAACTTCTCTCATTTGGCCCTAACTAGAGGTCCAGTGAGATGACTATACTGCACCGGCACGGAGGGGGACGCAGCTTCATTGACTTACGGCAACTGCCTTTGGGTGAATGACACGTGGGCCCAGGGGGTGGCTGGCCCACCTATCATACAGCCAAAGGCAGGTGCAGTAGAGGGCCAAGGAGTAGTATGAAATCCTACGCACCTACGCACGCTAACCAAGGGCAAGAGTGATCACTCGAATCGCAAGATCAGTTGACTAGAAGCTAAGCTAGACCCATGGAGGCGATGAGCAAGAGCATCAGCCGGCTATGCCAGATGGTCCACGACGCCGGCCTGCGGCCCGGCACTAAGGAACGTCTCCAGGTAGTATTGCTTGAGGCCGCCAGGGCGAGGGGCCGCTTGGACGACAGCTTCGTCTCCTTGTTCGACGAGGTCCTCGTCGGTTTCCTTGACAAGTTCACCGTCGTCAAGAAGCTTGCGGACGACTTTGATGTAAGCCTCCAACTGACGCACCCAGGCTCTGCGATGCCCGCCACCCTCAACGGCCAATATGGTGACAACCTCTTTGACGCACTGGTGGCCCTGCGACTGCCCGCCGTCGCGCCGGAGAATGTCCACCTCGAGGTCGTGCTTGCCGCGCAGCGCCTGGCGCAGCAAGACACCAGCGACATAATCACCCACGGCTGCGCGCAAATCCTCCACAAGGACTACTACATGCAAGAGGAGGACGATAGGACACTGGCCTTCTTGGACCGCAGGGCAACCTCGGACGGCACTGTTCAGAAGCACGTTGAGCTCACCGCCAACGTCGCTACTCCTCACACGTCGGTTGGTGACCCGGCGCACTAGGGCGTGAGGATGTCGTTGATGGATCCATATGTATTTTTATCTTTCTGTCAAATCCATGTAGTAGTATATGATACTACGGTAATTATCTTACCTTTCGCATCAACTACATAATTTTCGTATGTACTCCATGCATGAACGGTGCCAGAACGAAACTTCTCATTACTCTAGGCAAAATCGTTATTTTCTATCTATCGGTCGCGCCATGGAGCAGAACCAAATTTTACAAGTTACGAGTTCAAAAGGAAAAGCCTGCCGTGTTCGCTCGCACCCCCACACGGTTGGTCTGGCACGCCGCTCAAGCGGGAATGCGTGCGGTGTTGCATTTTCACTTACAAGTGGGACCGTAGTTGAGCAAACTGACTATCAGCAAACCCCCACCCCACCCACCGCGCGATGGCTGAGGAAACAGGAGGGAGAAGAGATGGCTGTAGCACGGACTCCAAGAAAATTGGTGTCGGATGGGACTCATGTGGGTGGCGTGTGTCGTACTACTAGACATGAATGCTGCCCATGCCACCCCACTATATCGAGGTACGTAAAACAAATTTCCTGCAGTCCGTGCTCAACCCTCCTCTATCTCTCTTCTCAGCCAGCCAGCGGATGCGCGGAGCCCATCATCTGTTTGCTCACATGCGGCCCAACATGTCAGTGAAAATGCAAGAGGCCCCACTGAACCTGCACATCTTTCACCTCGATGTGCTGGTGATGAAAAACAAATCCAATAAAGATCTTCGGTGGCCGCTTTTGGAGTTACTCAAGAATAGTAAGATTCTATTTACAGTTTAACACAAGATGCACCTCTCGTGGCTTCAACTAACACTCTATTTTCTTTCATGACACGACCTGGATGCTGGATGTCCCACGTGTCGGCAAAAGGAGGAAGAACCCGACCAAATCTTCGGTTGTGCTCTCAGATTAGACTAGTTGTGCTAACTTAAAAAATTTATTGTGTACTCCCTCCGTTCCAAAATACTTGACTTCCATTTGTCCAAAAATGGATGTACCTATATACTAAAACATGTCTAGATACATATATATTTTGAGAAATAGAAGGCATGTATTGTGCAACGGAGAGAGTAGAATGGATGCAAGTTTTTGTATTGGGAAGAAGAGTACATCCATATATTGATAGAGCGCAATTTAGTAGATGTTCTATCACTTTTAGCTAGCATAGAGGCTAGAGATGAGATTAGTGCACTTGTTGATACTCCTACTAGAATAGAGGCTAGACATGAGACTAGATGCGAGGAAGCAACGTCTACTTCTTTAAACTCGAAGAAGAAAGAAGCACGCAAGATCGAGCCTCCGCAGATCAACAATGAATGCATCGAGAAGGCACTAATACATCTTACGGGAATAGTAAAATGTATTCTTGTGGTTCTTGTTTTCTTTGGTCTTGCTTTTCTAGTCAAAATTATCGTTGGAGTTCATGCAAAATGGAGGTCCATTTGGGGTCGTGCGTTGGAGTTGGCCTTACAAGTGGGACCGCAGTTAAGGAAACTAACTATCGGCAAACCCCCACCTCGCCCGCCGCGCGATGGCCGAAGTTAGAGAAACAACAAGGTTGAAGAGATTGCTCTAGCACGGACTCCAAGAAATAATATGGTGTCAGATGGATGTCGTAGTGGTGGCGTGTGCCGTACTCCTGGACGTGAATACTTATTCTGGCCCATGCCACCCTACTACTCCTACTACTTACTCCTACTATATAGTACTAGTATCAAGGATTCGAGGTGCTAGTTACATACAGCGAACACATTAACATATGGCTACAGAAAAACACCCACCCGACGCGCGAAGCATGTAAAGCTAGTACAAATAGTGTGCTACTATTGTTGATTGGCCTCATGCGATAACCTGTTGCAATGCACGTACAATTATGTATTCAGAAAATATTTTTTGCCTCGTCGCACCACTCACTCAGAGAAGCGACTCGAAAGCCATTCATAAATTTAGTAACTTTATCACAGGCATATCATTTTATTACATACAACAGGTCATCAACCCACATTGACAACGAGGATACATTATAAATACTAAAGTTTTCACCACACAACAAATAACAAGCAATGAAATGAACTTCAGCTCAACCATTCCTCGGTGTTAGAAATGCTTGCTTTGAACCACAAGTGATTCTCTAGGATGGGCCATCGATTGTCGATCTGGAAACCAACGCAGGACTGATCATCCAGGCTGAAGCGGCCTACTATATCACTACCAGGGTAGGGAACCACCCAAATGTCCGAGGTATAGACACAGTTGCTTCTCATAAATGGTATTGTTAACGTTGTGTCAACGGCAGTTGGATCGCCTTTCACCATCATCGGATAGTTTTGTCCAAGGAAGAGCGAGTGTCCGCAATTCTGTACCAGGGAGAAGGAGTTGGCGCTAGCACACTAGTACCCATCCCGAATACCATGCAACGGGTGTTGGAATAGGTCTGGAGAGTGTGACTGAGGGAGTCCTGGATTAGGGGGTATCCGGACAGCCGGACTATATCCTTTGGCCGGACTGTTGGACTATGAAGATACAAGATTGAAGACTTCGTCCCGTGTCCGGATGGGACTCTCCTTGGCGTGGAAGGCAAGCTTGGCAGTACGGATATGTACATCTCCTTCCTTGTAACCGACTCTGTGTAACCCTAGCCCCCTCCGGTGTCTATATAAACCGGAGGGTTTAGTCCATAGGACCAACAACAACAATCATACCATAGGCCAGCTTCTAGGGTTTAGCCTCTTCGATATTGTGGTAGATCAACTCTTGTACTACTCATATTATCAAGAACAATCAAGAAGGACGTAGGGTGTTACATCCATTAAGAGGGCCCGAACCTGGGTGAAACATCATGTCCCTTGCCTCCTGTTACCATCCTCCTAGACGCACAGTTCGGAACCCCCTACCCGAGATCTGCCGGTTTTGACACCGACATTGGTGCTTTCATTGAGAGTTCCTCTGTGTCGTCATCGTTAGGCTTGATGGCTCCTTCGATCATCGATAGCGATGTAGTCCAGGGTGAGACTTTTCTCCCCGGACAGATCTTTGTATTCGGCGACTTCGCGCTGTAGGCCAACTCGCTTGGCCATCTGGAGCAGATCGAGAGTTATGCCCCTGGCCACCAGGTTAGGTTTGGAAGCTTAAACTACATGGCCTACATCCGCGGAGACTTGATCTTCGATGGATTCGAGCCCTTGCCGAGTGTGCCGCATGGTCACGATGAGCATGATTTAGCTCTACCATCGGACAGTGTTCGGGTGATCACACCGGCGGCCGCTCCGACCCTCAATTCGGAGCCAATTGCGCCATCCATGGACGGGTGGATAGACCCCACCACGGAGGCCGCATTCTCAGCGGCAATCGAGCCGAGTATCGACCTTACCCTTCACGAGAGTCGTGATGCCAAACTGTCATATTCTCCCCCGGCCACGGACTCCGAACCGCATGCGCCCGTGCCTATCGAATCCGACTGGGTGCCGATCATGGAGTTCACCTCCGCGGATATCTTTCAGCACTCGCCCTTCAGCGACATACTGAATTCATTAAGGTCTCTCTCCTTGTCAGGAGAGTCCTGGCCGAACTATGTCCGGCGGGATTGGGATGCGGATGACGAAGAAATTCGCCACCCACCCACCACCCACTTAGTAGCCACTGTCGACGATTTGACCGACATGCTCAACTTCGACTCCGAAGACATCGACGGTATGGATGACGATGCAGGAGATGAACAGGAACCACTGCCCGCAGGGCATTGGACAACCACCTCATCATATGATACATATATGGTGGACACACCCAAAGAAGGCAATGGCGACGGGACAGCGGAGGATGACCCCTCCAAGAAGCAACCCAAGCACCGACATCAGCGGCGCCGCTCTAAGTCTCGCCAAGGAAAAAGCGGTGATACCCGCACAGGAGATAATAGCACTCCGGACAGTGCCGAAGATGATGACAATCCCCTCCAGCAAGATTTAGAGCAGGAGGATGGAGAAGCCAGCCCTCCCGAGAGAGCGGCAGATGGAGAGGCGGAGGTTGATAATTTCATGCCTCCCTCCGAAGATGAGGCAAGCCTCGACGATGACGAATTTGTCGTGCCTGAGGATCCCGTCGAACAAGAGTGCTTCAAGCACTGGCTTATAGCCACGGCAAATAGCCTTAAGAAAAAGCAACAGCAGCTTCGAGCTGATCAAGATTTGCTAGCTGACAGATGGACTGAAGTCCTTGCGGCCAAGGAATATGAACTCGAACGCCCCTCCAAGAGTTACCCAAAGCACAGGTTGCTACCCCGACTGGAGGAGGATGCGTTAAAACCTACACCTCCAGTGTATGACGCGGCTGATCGACCACCTCATGGCCGTGACAGAGAGGCATTTCAGCCAAAAGCTCAGCCCGCACCCCGATGCCACTCAAATAAAAATGTCAAGGCACGGGGAAATACGCTAGACCTGTGAAACGTATTGGAGGACAAAGCAAAACACGCAAGATCGATCTATAGATCATGAGGGCGCGCCACTACGCGAGACGATAACCGTCACGCCGGATACATCAAAAGTAAATCCGGCCAGGCCGAACACAGCGGACAAGACTCACTTGAGCTGCGTTGCGATATAGCCCAGTACAGAGGCGCCGCACACCCCCTATGCTTCACAGACGAAGTAATGGATCATCAAATCCCAGAGGGTTTCAAACCCGTAAACATCGAATCATACGATGGTACAACAGATCCTGCGGTATGGATCGAGGACTTCCTCCTGCACATCCACAAGGCTCGCGGTGACGATCTACATGCCATCAAATACCTCCCACTCAAACTCAAAGGACCAGCTCGGCATTGGCTCAACAGCCTGCCAGCGGAATCCATTGACTGTTGGGAAGATCTGGAAGCCGCATTCCTCGACAACTTCCAGGGCACTTATGTGCGACCACCAGATGCCGATGACTTGAGCCACATAATTCAGCAGCCAGAGGAATCGGCCAGGCAATTCTGGACATGGTTCCTGACAAAGAAAAATCAAATCGTCGAATGTCCGGATGCAGAGGTCCTAGCAGCTTTTAAGCACAACATCCGCGATGAGTGGCTCGCCCGGCACCTTGGCCAGGAAAAGCCGAAATCTATGGCAGCCCTCATGACACTCATGACCTGCTTTTGCGCGGGAGAGGACAGGTGGCTGGCTCGCAGCAATAACATATCAAAGAACCATGGTACTTCGGATACCAAGGATAGCAATGGTAGGTCACGTCGCAACAAACACAAGCACTGCATAAACAACGATAATACTGAGGATACGGCAGTCAATGCCGGATTCGGAGGCTCTAAACCCGGTCAGCGGAAAAAGCCATTCAAAAGAAGCACTCTGGGCCCATCCAGTTTGGACCGTATACTCGATCGCTCGTGTCAAATACACGGCACCCCCGACAGGCCATCCGACCACACCAACAGGGAATGTTGGGCGTTCAAGCAGGCCGGCAAGTTAAATGCCGAAAACAAAGATAAGGGGTTACATAGCAATGACGAGGAGGAGCCCCGGCCGCCGAACACCGGAGGACAGAAGAGGTTCCCCCCACAAGTGCGGACGGTGAACATGATATACGCAACCCACATCCCCAAGAGGGAGTGGAAGCATGCGCTAAGGGACATATATGCGTTGGAGCCAGTCGCCCCAAAGTTCGACCCATGGTCCTCCTGTCCGATCACCTTCGATCGCAGGGACCACCCCACTAGTATTCGTCATGGCGGATTCGCCGCACTGGTCCTAGACCCAATCATCGATGGATTTCACCTCACTCGAGTCCTTATGGACGGCGGCAGCAGCCTGAACCTGCTTTATGAGGACACAGTGCGCAAAATGGATATAGACCCCTCAAGGATCAAACCCACAAAAATGACCTTCAAAGGCGTCATACCAGGTGTAGAGGCCCATTGCACAGGCTCAGTCTCACTGGAAGTGGTCTTCGGATCCCCGGAAAACTTCCGAAGCGAGGAGTTAATCTTCGATATAGTCTCGTTCCGCAGTGGCTATCACGCACTGCTCGGGCGAACCGCATTTGCGAGATTCAATGTGGTACCGCATTATGCATACCTCAAGCTCAAGATGCCAGGACCTCGAGGGGTCATCACAGTCAATGGAAACACAGAGCTCTCTCTCTGCACGAAGGAGCACACTGCGGCCCTTGCAGCAGAAGCACTAAGCAGCCTCTTAAGGCAATCCACCAGTTCGGCGATTAAACACCCGGACACCTTCAAGCGCGCCCGGAGTAATCTGCAACAAGACCCTCTGGCACATTCCGAGCTCGCATAGAAATGCGGCCCCCACCCTAGTCCCAGCCAAACGGTGAAATTCATGCCACGCTTACATAATTACGCATTAAAAATACCATGGGCATAGGTGGGGGCAGGCACGACTACGGCACGCCCCAAAACGCGGCTCAACCGCACTAGGAGCTTCCCACTTTGTTATTTTTTCTCTCTTTCAGGACTTTACTCTCTGGAAAACCCGTCCGGCAGTACGATTGCCGGACACATGATACAACAACCAAGGAGGCAGAAAGCTACGTCGCACCATGGAACTCCCAGGTGGTCTCTGATAACGAGTAAAATACCTGCTTTACTGCTTTAAATATCATTCCGCAGCTTGCCCTTGGAGGGGACATGTCAAATAGTCCTACTTTTTGCTTACCGCACTACTTGTATCATTCTGCTTCGACGCACCTTTTTTTTAAACAATGCATAGCACTAGACTATTACCGCATTCTCTATTCTTTCTTATATATATGTTCATTCATGACATTCGGCACCCGTACACTCTAGTACTGCCAATACGCTAGGGGCTTAAACATACCCCATAATACGGCGTGAGAAGTCTGAACACTTTTGACAGTGCGGCACCCCGAACTTATAGCATTATATGCATCAGCTCCGAATCATGTCTTGGGTCAATAGTTGGGTTTGCCCGGCTCCCATGTTTTGGTACCTTACGTTCCGCTATATTGGCTAAGGTAGCACCGGGAGAACTACTGCGATTGTGCCCCGGTTCATCTCGGCAAGCACCTCAGTAGAGAAAGCTAAAACTGACTGTCATGATAAGGCGAGAGCTGTTCACTGTTCGAGAGGTCTCGAGTCCCTAAAGACTTATGCCGCTTAGAGCGAGGAGTCGGCTTTGTCCGGCTTAGGCGTGTATAGCGCCCTGAATTCGGCCTTCCGAATACTAGGGGCTTCGCCAAAATTTAAAATTGTAGACTTCTATGGCTAAGTGGGAGTGATAAAGCATTATAGTCTGATTGCCTTGTTCGTTGTGCTGAGCACCTCCCTCAAAGGACCCAACAATGGGAAAAAGAGTGCTCAGATTTATCCCAAACACCCCAGCACTCGTGGCATGGGGGCAGAAGCCGATGACTGGCCATCTCTCAGATTTGATAAACAGCCGCACAGAAGGTAATATTTTAAATTCAAACAAGCGTTGCATAGCGCAAATGAACAAGTTTTCATAATACAGGATCACATGAGCAAGTTCATTCAAAAATTACATCCTTCGCACACTCGTCCACCATAAGACGGGCACCCTTCAGGACACCCTCATAATACATTTCAGGGTGCCGATGCGCCTTGCCCTGCGGCGGCCCCTCCTTCACCAGCTTCTCGGCGTCCACCTTGGCCCAGTGCACCTTCTCACGGGCAAAAGCCCGGCATGCACCTTCGATGCAGACAGACCGCTTTATGACTTCTAGCCGTGGGCAGGCATCCACAAGCCGCCTCACCAGGCCGAAGTGGCTGTTGGGAAGGGAGTCGCCAATCCATATCCGGACTATAAGGCCCCTCATGGCCTGTTCGGCCGCCTTGTGCAGCTCGACCAGTTGCTTCAGCTGGTCACTCACAGGCATCGGGTGTTCGGTCCCAGTATACTAAGACCAGAACAACTTCTCCGTCGAGCTTCCCTCCTCGGCCTGGTAGTACTTTGCGGCATCCGACAAGCTGCGGGGCAAATCTGCGAATGCTCCTGGAGAGCTCTGGACTCGGGTAAGTAACAAGTAATTTACTTTCACATGCTTGCTTTGCATAATGAATGCCTTACCCGCCGCTATCTTCCTATCGCCTCAATTTCCTGGAGGGCCTTTTGGGCTTCAGCCTTGGCACACTTTGTGCTCTCGAGGGTCGCGGCAAGCTCGGACTCTCGCGTCTTCGAGTCAAGCTCCAAAGCCTTGTGCTTCTTCACAAGAGCCTGGAGCTCTTGCTGCACCTCGCCCACCTGTGCCTCTTGTTTCTCCTGCTCGGTGCGCTCCTCGGCCGCTTTGTTTTCGGCCTCGGACAACGCTTACTTCAGGGTTGCCACTTCGGTCGTGGCCCCTGGCACATCCATGATGATCCTATCATTTTGCAACCACGTCTTTATATATATATATATATAGAGAGAGAGAGAGAGAGAGACAAGTTATTACTTACCTTTGTTCTCCTCGAGCTGCCTCTTGGCAAGGCCGAGCTCTTTCTCAGACCGCTCGAGGTTCTGCTTAGTGCGGCGACCTCTGCAGTCAGTGTGGCAGAGGTCAGCAGCGACCTCTGCAGTCAGTGCTTAGTGCTCAAGGCCGAGCTCTTGCCTATCATGTTCCGGATACACTTCTAGAGTCCGTCCAGCTCCATCGATGAGCCCCAGGACAGGCCCTTCTCCTTCCAGGAAGTGAGTCGCGTGGGGATTCCGCATGGAAACTCGGGGGCCGCCACCCAGTTGGTGTCAGGCGGCTCGGTGATGTAGAACCACCTTGATTGCCACCCCTTTATGGTCTCCACGAAGGAGCCCTCGAGCCATGTGACGTTGGGCATTTTGCCCACCATGTCTCCATCGCATTCCGCTTGTTGGCCGCCTACTACATTCGGTTTAACATTGAAGGTCTTCAGCCACAGGCCGAAGTGGGGCCGGATGCAGAGGAAAGCCTCGCACACGACGATGAACGCCAAGATGTTGAGGATGAAATTCGGAGCTAGATCATGGAAATCCAGCCCATAATAGAACATAAGGCCGCGGACGAATGGATGGAGGGGAAACTCCAGTCCACGAACGAAGTGGGTGAGGAAAACCACCCTTTCGTAAGGTTCCGGGGTAGGGACGATCTGCCCCGCGGCTGGCAGCCGGTGCGCAATATCTGCGACTAAGTATCCGGCCCCGCACAGCTTTTTGATGTCTCCCTCCGTAATGGAGGAGACCATCCACTTGCCTCCCGCTCCAGACATGTTTGGAGAGGGTTGAGGAGAAGGATGTGGACTTGGGCGCTGGAGCTCGAGTGTGCGAGAATGGATGAGCAAGGAGGAAGAAGGCGTGGGTAGAAAAAGGTGAACCCTTATCCCTTTATAAGGGCGGACGAAACTATGCGCCCCCACCAGCCTGGTAAAACTCGCTTATTCCCCAAGCGCCGTAATTGATGGCGCGGTTGGGTTACCCACGTCTGTATTGATGGGAATCCCGTAATAAGGGGACACGATCTCTGCTTCGACAAGACGTGCCAAGGAAACCGCCTCGCGAAACACGCTGAGGTTGGTTGTGAAAAACGATTCGAATGGTGACCTGGTTGTGGTGTGATGTCACACTGCGGAATGCGTCGGCAGATTAGATCTATGAAAATATTATTCTCTCTACGGTTGTATGTGGAACTTGTTTTGCAGAGCCAGACATGATCCTCGTGTTCAAAATCTTCTATGAAGTATTCGGAGGAGGAACCCGCCTTGCAATGCCGAAAACAATCTGTGCGCCGGACTCATCGTCATTGAAGCCTGGTTCAGGGGCTACTGAGGGAGTCCTGGATTTGGGGGTATCCGGACAGCCGGACTATATCCTTTGGCCGGACTGTTGGACTATGAAGATACAAGATTGAAGACTTCGTCCCGTATCCGGATGGGACTCTCCTTGGCGTGGAAGGCAAGCTTGGTAGTACGGATATGTAGATCTCCTTCCTTGTAACCGACTCTGTGTAACCCTAGCCCCCTCCATGTCTATATAAACCGGAGGGTTTAGTCCGTAAGACCAACAACAACAATCATACCATAGGCTAGCTTCTAGGGTTTAGCTTCTTCGATCTCGTGGTAGATCAACTCTTGTACTACTCATATTATCAAGAACAATCAAGCAGGACGTAGGGTATTACCTCCATCAAGAGGGCCCGAACCTGGGTAAGACATCGTGTCCCCTGTCTCCTGTCACCATCCGCCTAGACGCATAGTTTAGGACCCCCTACCCGAGATCTGACGGTTTTGACACCGACAGCGACCATGGGAGACTACACCTGCTTCCTTAGCAGTAACATCATCAGTGGGCTGTATACACACAAGAAGAGGTGATCCATCGGAATTAGTTGCCAGGCGCCACAGAGTATATGGGCGCTGCTCATCCTCATGCTTGTGATCATCACCATCGTCATATCCCCCTTGGTTATAAAAATTTTCAAGGATAGGTGGTGGGATGTTCATAGGACCATGGAAACACAAGAAGAAGGTTAATTAGTAAAGGGAAACTTGCTAACCCACATGCATGTGGATGAAACAATTGTAACGGTGGAAGACAAATGTACCAAAACTATGAGGATCCCATGCAAAAATAGTGCCATGAGTGGTGGCAGCAAACACAAGGCCCTCGTATTTAATTGCATCATAGTACTCATCCGTGTACAGAAACTGATTTTTGAGCAATATCCATCGAGTCGAACCACCAAGGACGGCAACAAGCTTGTCGAAGATAGCAACAACTCCATAGTTGTTGTAATTCCAAGAGCGGTTGGGAACTCGACAAATTGCTATCTTCCGTAGAAGACAGCCACCATGATCGTATTTGAACGTGCGTACAATACCGGTGTGCTCAACCTCTGGGCAGTCTGCTGAGATTTTTGGAAGTTGAACCCGGTCACGAGTGTACACATTCAATGTAAACAACCCAATCTCCATTTGCGCCCGCCCAAGCCTTGCCCTCAAGCGATGGCATCTTAACATCATATGTATCATTATCAAGCGGCATCAACTGGCACAGGGTGAGGTCTCCGTCGTGCCGGCGCCAGTCATCAGGGTCACGGCAAAGAAGATACGGGAGATCAAACCGCTCCTTGACTCTTGGGTTCTTTGTAATGATGTTATTAGTTGAGTCGAGAATGGGCTTGAATGAACCTGCCATGCTAGCTGAGGTGATGACGTCGCACCGATCAATGAGTTCCTCCACCACGTCATCTTTCAAATCGGGGCAAGAATAACGGGGTCGTTTCCAGCCTGTTCCCTCCATGGAGAAGACGATTGAACAATGGCAGAAGAAAGGGTGAAGGGCTGAAGGAAAATGGAGGAGGGAGAGGAAGAGCGTGCAACAGTAGTTCCAAATCGAAGGGGAAAGGCGAAGAGTCGGTGGACGGTTGAGAGTTTGCCACGGTTCACGAAGAGGCGTCCCGGCCTACATGTCCATTCAGAAATACTCCTACTACTCGCCGTCATCTCACTGATATGTTGGAACGGGACCACATGTCAATGAAACATGGTGTGTAATTTCTCGTGCAAAATGCGATCTGGCCGCGTTGGCCCGAGGTGCCGCATTAGTTATTGACCTTTATTTTTTTAATGGCGTGCCAATCAGTTTTGAAGCACAACTAACTGGTACTGTACGCAGAGAAAATATAAACTACTCTACCACTACTCCACCTCCAATACTAGTAGTATAAAAAAGATATATAGGCTGGAGCTTGAGTGCTTTCTTGCTAAGGGCTGCCCACTTGCTTCTCACACTACCACCCTCTCTCCAGATCTAAAAAAGACGGCCCCTCTCTCCCTCCTCACCGGTGGTCACAGATCCGTCGGGGAAGAAAAGGACGTGCAGCGTTGACGCACTCGTTGTCGGCGAGCGAGGTCACGCACTGACGACAAGGCCGTCCTCTCAGACCTAGCGCCCACGCGGGATGGCCTCCGTCCCCAAGCTCGCTGTCGTAGTGTGTGCGGAGGACGACGACCACGAGCGAAGCCACTTGTAACATCCCAAAATTTCAATTTGGAATGTTATATATTAGATCATCAATGCATATCATATTTTATTTACATTTTGGTTGATCCTAGAAATTCTACGCAACTCAATGACCCACGGAGAGAGTTGGGGATTTCGTTATTTTCATATTTGAGTTTTCTCAAATTTTGAAAATAGGATCATTTGATTTTATTTATTTTATCATCAATTATTTCTATTACAAAAATATGAGAGAGGGAATAAAATGACTTTCCCAAAATAAAGAAATATTGAGGATTTAATAATAGAATCAAATAGGATTTTATTCCGGAGTTTTTCGGTGTTTTATTTGAATTTAGGAAAAAAGTGCGTTTTTCAAAATTGCATTTAGGTCCCAAATAAATGTTCACCTTGTGAGCCTTGATTTTAGAAGCCCGTGAAAATTTATTTCGGAATTTTTGGAGTTTGTTTAGTATTTCTTTTTATTTTTCTTCCGAGCAGAATAAAAAAACGAACCGACCTACGGGTCGTGTCCGACTAGGACTCTGGCCCGAGGGGGCCTTTATAAGCCGGCCCAGCCCCCCGGGAGGAAACCCTAGCCGCCAGCCCCGCCCGCCCTCGATCCCCGCCGCCGCCGCGCCACCGCCGTTGCCGCCCCGCCGCGCCGCCGCCCTGCCGCCGCTGCCTGCCGCCGACGCCGCCGCCGCGCCGCCTGCCGGATGCTGTCGCCGCCGCCGAGGTTCGCCGCCACCCTCGTTTTCTGTGTCGTCTTTAAAAAAGCCGATCGGTTTTCGTCGGTTTTTGCCGGTTTATTAGATTCGGTTTTTTTTAAATAGATCGGTTTTCCGGTTTATTTTTTTAGCGAGCGTCCGTTGTTTTTCTTTTCCTCGGATTAAATCCGCGACTTTTCTGATCACGATTCCTGATCCGATTTTTGTTTTAGTTTAACTTTTCGCTCGTTTATCGGAATCAAGCGATTCAAGCGCCTAGAGTTTCGTCTCGAAACCCTCTATCCGTTTAACCAACTTAAAACAAGATTTTGCTACTGTAAAATTTGCCCTAGATCTAGATTACTAGAACGAAGTTGTTTTCTTTCGCCGTTTGACTTTCGTTGCTTTGTTCGATTTGATTCTTTTTGCTAACCGGAGTTCTTAAGTTGAACCTTCTGGTTAGATCCCTTATTTGAGTTTTACCTGTGCATTAGATGAGTACTTATTGTATGCTCATTTGTTTGTTTGCGATAGAGTATCCGGAGTGCGCCGCCTGTTACTTCGAATCGTTAGGTTTCCCGGATCATCAGCAAGGCAAGTAACACTTTGATCATACTTTTCTACTACCCGGTTTTATTGCATTAGATCAATCCTCACACATTGCATGATTAGGATCTAATTAAATTGTGGGATGGGAAGTAGATGAGGTAGTACCTATTACCAGTTTATTTTCAAACCTTTGGGAGTTATTTCTACGTTTGCTTGTCATGCCATGCTATGCTAGTAGACGTAGATTGGGTGAGTGAAATCCATTGACAGATGTGAGATTGTTAATTAATGGTTTATCTAAGGTGGCAACTTAAACACACATCTGGATGGATTGAGGCACCTGGTTATTCCAGGATTGCCTGTCTAGGCACCTGGGTAGACCAGGATTGCCTGTTTTTATGGACCGCCACCCAGGCTCAAAGGGATCATGAGATTATTCAGGCTAGAAACTTCCGTGTGCAGCCACAAGCTATTATGGGCTCTAGCATAGTTGATTAGGTCATGTGAACTCTTACAGTGGTAGACTAGCAGATGTAGGGGTTGTAGGTGGTACGGTCTACCCATCGTAAGGTGCAAATGCTTCTGAAAGACTATGTCTCGGTCATCCGTTTCTCAAACACCATGTAGTGCGAGAAATCCAACGGAGGAGATCGAGTCTTGTGGGGAAAAGTGCGCAAACCTCTGCAGAGTGTAACAAACTAATCATGATTAGCCGTGTCCCTGGTTATGGACATCTTGAGTATCTAGTACTTGGATTTTCATGTGAATCTCAACATGTTACTCTAAATTAATTTTGTTGGGTTATGTTTAATGATGATGCTTAATTGGGATTGAGAATGCTGTCAACCATTCTCAATGTTTAACAACTACCATGATAGTTAAATAAATTTATTCCTTTGAAGTAGGGAAAAATTGGCTTTACGCAAAAACTGTAACCATAGAGCTTTCCACCAGCCAAATATGCATATAGTGTAGCTGTTTCATTCCATTACTCTCTATGTGTTACCTTGCCAACATATTCCATGTGCTGACCCGTTTCAGGCTGCAACGTTAATGTTGCAGACTTTTCAGACGACGATTAAGGAGTTTTTAGGTCGTGGTTCTATACTCAGTGATGCCGTTGGAGTTGATGGACTAACTTATCTTCCAATCCTTCCGCTGTTATCGTTATTAGATGGCCTTAAGCCATATTTATTGTAATAAGTTCTCTCTTGAGACACTCGATGTAATAAGTGTGCAATTGCTACTCTACTATAAATCCTCCGAGTACTGTGTGGTGTCAGCATTACTGATCCAGGGATGACACCGGAGCACAGAGATCAGACTGTTTGAGGTCTGGTCGCTACACCACTTCCCGCCGACCCTTAGGTATGCTACCTCTTTTCGAACCATAACCTTGTTCTACTGCCCCATTTGCCACGTCATTGCATGTGGATCTTTTTCCACTCCACCATCTTCCCAATTTGCTATCCTCTGCTCCGCTGGCCACACAGACGAAAACCATAATTTGCACTATTAAAGGAAACCCTACTTCATGCAGACTAATCCATGTCTGGGTTGAATAAGGAAAGGAAGGGAGACTGTACTGTCCAAGAGAGTAGGCATCGAACCCACATCTAGGTTGAAAAGGGGAAATCAGTAGCTAAGGAACGAGTCTCGTGTCTCTTGATTGAAGAAGGGTAGAAAGGCATGACAACGCAATAGAGAATGAACAGGTCGATCGGTTTGTTGTCCTTGCATAGGAAAAGGTGTCTAAAGAGAACAAAAATGGGAGGTAATCCACATATGCTGCCTAGATATTTGTTGCTCTGGGAAACCATACCTCCCTCACCACTTTGTGTTCGTGGACGTACATCGTCCTGGTGCGCCCACTGTCCGAATGGGCCTCCCGTGCTCTTATTGCCACTTTTTTTGCTGTTAGTATAACGCCAGCAGTCAAGTCAAGCAATGCTACTGCTAAAGTGATGCCACATTTAACTAATGCCGCTCCCGGTCTAATGCCACCGATAAATTTAAGCAATGCCATTTAATATCACTGGATTATTTCAGGGTTAGCTGTTGATTGTGGATGTATTAAAGATTTTTCAGCTAAGGCATTCTAATGTTGTTGCATAGCCAGTATACCAACGATGAAACTTGTTACTACCTTCAGATTTTTGCACTGTTAATGCTTATAGATTACATACCTCACTTTCATGAGATAAGTTAATTTTTTTGTACAGTGTCACCAAAATGCCAAGGCGTTGATGTCATTTTATTTTGGTTAAACTGCACAGACAATTATGAAGACAAGAGGAAAGGTCAAGAGTGGGCACCTCCTCCTCCGGCTGTCTCTTGATTCGTTTAATCAAGTTTTTATGTTTGATCGATTATCAAGATTGGGGTAGAAATTTTTAAGGTCCCCCCGAGTTCGAAATGATATTTACCTTGGAGGTACATGGTTTACAATTTTTTATACTGTCATTAGTTAATAATGCTAGTTACCTTCAGACTTTTGTATTTGGTTTAATGCTCATGCACAGCTAGTATACAATGATGAAACTTGTTGCCTGTACATTTTGTATTGTTAATTCTTATAGAAACCTTCCAGTGCTAGAGTTTATTGAATCTGTTCAGTAAAACCATTGTACTGTACCCTATAATAAACTAACTACTCTATTGTTGCACTAACCACTGGATTAGTGTATATTTGTAGTATTCGAATGGTGTTGCATTAGCGTATGGACATAAATAAAGTGTGGCAAGCTTTCCCAGATATGTGCTCAAGAAAACTACTACCTGTTTTTCTAAATACTAGACGTTTGGGTACTTTAAATTGAACCGCGAAAATGTCTTATATTAAGGAACAAAGGGTGTAGAGTTCACTCAAATTATCCCGGTAAAGGTAGTCACACCTTTGTTAAAATTAATGTTCATTATGTTATCGGAGGAGGTCTGTTTGTTTGTCTCTAATGCCTGTCGACTACATACCTGACATCATGATGTGATGTTAAGTCATTTCCTTTTGTACAGTGTCACTGAATTGTCAAGGCGGTGATGGCATTTTATTTTAGTAGAACTGCACAAAATTTGCTTAAAAGAAGAGGAAAGGTCAGGAATGGCTCAATTTTTCAGAAAAAAACTATGTATGCCTTCCTGACATCAGCCGTTGTTGCTTTATTTATTCCTTCAAACAGGTGGTTAGAAACAGTCTTGCTACCTTTTCCCATTAAGAAATTGGAATGCTTATATTTGTGAGTCTATGCTTCAACTAGTGTCACTTTTAGAGTAATCACACTTTCAATATCTATGCAAACAGGGATGCTCGATTTTAGTGGAACTGCACAAAAAGTCCAACTGGTTCAACATTAGGAGCATGTTTTTTTCCAAACCTTTATATCCAATTGGTGGCACTATGAGCTGTTCATTACGAAGGTACATGGTTTGCTACTATCTTGCTACTCTTTTTGTACTGACATTAGGTAGTAATACTAGTGGTTTGCATGTGAATTTATTGGCAGGGTGGACCTACATTGGAGGTGCAGGACAGGATTCAATGATTGGATGCTCAATTTCGGTTGTATCGATTTCACCTCTTCCATCACTGCGAACATGGATATCCTTGGTCTGATGAAGAATAGGCGCTATATTTCTGCTCTGAACCAGCAAATCAATTCAGTATGAAATTGTCCAGGGCAAAACATAACTGTATCAGATTGTCTAGTGCAGAACATGACAGATGCTAAGCGGAAGAGACATGTTTAAACCGAAAATACAAGGTGTGGTATATGTTTACTAGCTACTTGATATTTGTGCAGACAGAGATGTATGCCCGTTGCTATTTGGCAAACAAACAAAGTGTCCGCAATTTTGGTTGAACTGCACAAGAGAATAGTATAGTCACTGCATGCAGTGACTTTTGAAAATAGACACAGAAAGATTGGATGGTCACTTCATGGACTGCAGAAAAGTAGTACAGTACTATTTATTGGCCAACACTAGGTGCTTCATTGCTTTGGTCTGATTATACAATGGGCATCATTTTACCTAAGTTAAAGTTTGTATTCCGAAAATAGTCTCGCGGTGTGATCAAAAGAAGACCAAATCATATTGCAGTGGATGTTCCTCCATCATGTGTGGTTCATTCTCATGGTTCCAGCTGTTGGTGAAACCACTTATGTTTGCAAGAGGAATTGTAGACTTCACAAACAAATTTGTCTTTCGGTCTGTACTGAATGTTGGCAAAGAGAAGCATCCATGTTAGTAGGAAGAATAGATGTTTTTTCTAGATCTTTGCTTTTGGAGCTACATATTTGTATATGATCTGTGAATCATTGAGATGCATTAACATGTTGGTCTTATGTATGGGAATCATACTAGTTAGTTTTAGTTGTGACGCAAGATCCGAAGTGGCTGATCTTTGCTTTTGGAGCTACATATTTGTATATGATCTGTGAATCATTGAGATGCATTAACAGTTACTTATTTCTGTTCGCTCAGTGTTTACAAGTTACTGATCGATCACTAGCTAGCCTACAAATGTGCTCCTGGCAGTTTTATTTGCGACGCAAGATGCAAAGTGGCAGTTTTTTGAATAAAAATTCCTACCTCTGAAGAAACTGACAAGCTACACTATCGATCCTACACAGATAAAAATGCCTACCTCTAAAGAAGTTTAAGCCTAATTAATTCCGTGAGCAAAGCAGCTAGACCAAGGCATGGCAATAATTAACGGCATGCAGAAGTTTAAGCCTAATTAATTCCAGCGATTTAAGTGGCTGCATGCGTACCCTCGGATGCGACTCGTTGCATGCTGCTTCGTGTACTGCCTGTGAGTGATTCTGAGTGCCTGCATGCGGCCGGCCGTAATTAAGGCAGCTAACTAATGCGAAAAAAGATACGCTTTAATTGTTGCGGGCTTTTTAAATCCGTGGAATCATTATTGACAAGGAGGGAGATGATTCGTGTGCACTCATTTGACCGCCATGCCGGCGTGCGACCCAGACGGGACGGGACGGCACAGTCATAATTTCAGTTTCTCTAGTTTTCCACGGCAAGCTGGCGCGCTAAGCCATTATGCATTGAATTCCGATGTCCGTCACGCAACCTTCCGCCTATAAGTACTGCTTCCCGGCCTTCTCCGGTGCCACCATGACCCAACTCGCCATATCCTCATAAGCCCCCACCGGCCCGACGTCGCACGCCACGTCCGCCATGCCCCCGCCCGTCCGCGGTAGGCGACGCCGGAGGCGGTCACCGCCGGAACTAGTGTTCGGGTCTTCACCGTAAAGTAGACGGAGGGAGGAGGCATTCTATCTATCTTTAGATGGCAATGCCGAGATCGAGGAGTTGTTGGAGCGCGACCGCATGGCGGAGGAGCAGGAGTTGTTGGAGCGCGACCGCCTGGCGGAGGAGCAGCGTATCGCCGATTTGCGCCGCCAGCGGGACATGGAGCAGCAGCGCACCGACGCTCTGAGTCGCGAGCAGAGTGCCAGCAACTGGGCCGACTACGTGGAGGCCGGCGCCCAGCAAATAGCCCTGGAGGCTGTCGGGCACGCACACGTTCGCGACGCCGATTTTTACTACCAACTCGTCAAGTGGGTTTCTCGCTTGGAAGCCGAAGCTTCGGTGGACCACGCCGGCAGGGAAAGGGCCAACGCGCGTGAGCAACGCGCCCTATCGCACCTCTTGCAAGTCTGAGGTGAGGCGCACGACGCCGGTTCCAGCGTTTAGCGTGTACCACAGATGGCGGCCGGCATCGTCTAGTTAGCTAAGAGTAAGTTAGTACATGTATGCTACTAGAGTATTAGTGGGAGTAGATAGTTAACTTGGCTATGATGGTTGTCAACGTGGAAGTTCAGTACTCTATATGTGGATCAAACCTGTTACTTTGCCCTGAATGTTGAACTTTCTGTTTGAACGTATGGAATGGGCTGTTATTTTTTTAAATGGGTTGTATTTGTCCTCCACGGGTTTAGAGGCTGACTTGTGGGCCTAGCAAGCTGACGCGTACACAATTAGGAGATGATTGTACGTGGAGAGGATGACAGCAGGGACCTGCCAAGGTCATGGCAGTATGCAAGTGAGTGCCTCCTTATTTCAAGCCAATAAAAAATGGCTCCTCCTAGTGGATTTCTGATATCTAGGTCCCATGCCATTGTCAACGTAGTCAATAAACGAGAGAATTGCACAACGAGCGACTGACACCAGGGACCCAGCAGCTCGCCCAGTTATTTTTGTTTTGGGTTAATTTGATAAATGCCACTCCAAATCTGGTGTATCCGAGAAATGCCATTGCAATTTCCAAACTTTGAAAAATGCCATTTCATGCCATTTCTAGTGGCATTTTTCGAAGTCTGGAGTGGCGTTTTTCAAAGTTTGCAAACTGCAGTGGCGTTTTTCAAAGTTTGCAAAAATTGCAGCGGCATTTTTCAGAGTTTGGAAATTGCAGTGGAATTTTTATGAATCACCATAATTGGAGTGGCATTTATCTATTTTGTTTTTGAGACGGAAGCAGGGTGTCAACTGGTCTGTGCGGGACACTCTGGCCTGTCTAGACAGTCTTTTTCTTTTATGTTTACCACATACTAGCCCAGTAGTTTTTTTCTTTCTGAAAATGGCTAGCCCAGTTTTTTTTGTGATTTGTCAAGTAAGTCGCTTTATCAGACCTGTTGGGCTGCGAATCTTTCAAGACGAGGAGAGCTTCATTCGGCTGGCCGAGAAAATGGCCTATTAGTAATGAGAAATGGGTTGTACATTTTTAAAACACATCAAACCGGCAATTAGTTTCAAATAATTTTTTTCATTTTGAGATTTTAAATTGCATTGATTTTTATGCGTGGATAATTTATTGGATTTTATATTGATATACATTTATTTTTAAAATCATTCTGAATGTGACTCGAAATTTCGGGATTAAAAACAGTTCAGACCGCACCGACATATGCAAAATTTCGTATAATTTTTTAACCGTGTCCACAATATGGGCTGTAATTCTAATAAAAAGAATATGGGCTCCAAAAAACCCGCAAGAATTAGCAAATGGGCTGTAAATTATTTGAAATAATGGCAGATGGGCTCTATGTTGTTTTCAACAGATTTGAGGCTTTCCACAGATGGCTTGTATACTGTTGGATGTCCATCCAACGGCCGTCGTGCTTCTTTAATCTCTCCTCTTCCTGCTCCAGCCGCTCAAACAAGTGTCGGCGGGACTGCCTGCTCCCTCCTCCCCGCGGCCGGCTGTGCTGCCGCACAGGCCTCACCTCCCCACCATACTCCCATCGCTGGCCTAGCCATCCCTCTACTCACCCACACCTATTGTTATTCTCCGGCGACGGCAGACGAACCAGTAAACCCTCGTACAGTCGTACTCCCCTCCGCGTGGGAAACAAAAACAACTGCCGAGTCTTCCCTGCCTCCGTGTCGTTCCCTTCCTAGGCCTCGCCGTCGTCCACCGCCCTGGTGCTCTCGGTGTGGCGTGGTCAACGTGATCAACGACCGACATGCATCTAAAGTGGACTGTATGTGGAGAGGCTGACAGCTGGGTCCACGGCCGCACGCAAGGAAATGCCTCCTTATTACACGAAAAATAATGATTCCTCCACCTGACATCTGGGACCCACCGAAAGGGCCTCTGTATTTCGTGAAAAAAATGTTACCGCCACTGATAGCTCAGACCCACCAGCTATATCTTCGCACGCAAAGAAGTGCCTCCTTATTACGCACAAAAAAAATGAATACTCCCCCTGCTAGCAGGGACCCAGTATAGTGGGCCTACTAAGTTGACGGGGACGAAGGGCTTTGTCAACTTAGTCAATATGCACGATTCTAGCTTGACTGACCGTACGATGTCCATCCAACGGCCGTAGTTCTTCTTCAACCTCTGGTCTTCTTGCTCCAGCCGCCCAAAGCAGTGCCGGCCGTGCCGCCTGCTCCTGCCTCCCGTGGTCGGCTATGCTACTGCGGAGGCCTCACTGCCCCCATACTACTCCCACCACTGGCCAGGCCATCCCTCCACTCCACTCACCCACACCCCCTGTTATTCTGCGGTGACAGCAGCGCAGCCGAACCAGTGAACCATCGTACTCCTCTCCGCGTGGGCATCCACTGCCGCGTCTTCCCTGGCTCCGTGTCGCCGCCTTCCTAGGCCTCGTCGTCGTCCACCACCGTGGTGCTCTCGGTGTGGCGTGGTCAATGTGGTCAACGACCGAATTCCATCGGAAGAATACTGTACGTGGAGAGGCTGACAGCTGGGTCCATGGCAGCCGCAAGGAAGTGCCTCCTTATTACCCGGAAAATAATTATTCCTCCACCTGACAGCAGGGACCCACCGGACGCCCACCAGTATTTTGCGAAAAAAACGTTTGCCCCTGACTGCTAGGACCCACCCGAGGGCCACCGTATTTCGCGAAAAAAATGTTCCCCCTGCTATCAGCTCGGACCCACCAGAAGTGCCTCCTTATTACGCACGAAAAAATGAATACCCCCTGCTAGCTGGGACCCACCTTGGTGGGAGGCTGACTTGTGGGCCTACTAAGTTGACGAGGACGGAGGGCTTTGTCAACTTAGTCAATATAAACGATTCTAGCTCCAGTGACCGTACGATGTCCATCCAACGGCCGTAGTGCTTCTTCAACCTCTGGTCTTCTTGCTCCAGCCGCCCAAAGCAGCGCCAGTCGTGCCGCATGCTCCTGCCTCCCGTGGCCGGCTAAGCTGCCGCGGAGGCCTCACCGCCCCCTACTATTCCCATCACTGGCCAGGCCCTGCGGCGACGGCAGCCTCACACCGCAGCCGAACCAGTGAACCCTCATACTCCTCTCCGCGCGGGCTTCCATTGTCGCGTCTTCCCCGGCTCCCCGTCGTCCCCTTCCTAGGCCTCGCTGTCGTCCACCGCCCTGGTGCTCTCGGCGCGGTGTGGTCAACGTGGTCAAGGAATGGCTTCCATCGGACGTGGACTGTACATGGAGAGGCTGACAGCTGGGTCCACGGCCGCAGCAAGGAAGTGCCTCCTTATTACGTGCAAAATAATTATTCCTCCACCTGACAGCAAGGACCCACCGGACGGGCCACCGTATTTCGCGAAAAAAACATTTGCCCCTAACTGCTCGGACCCACCAGCTACATCTTCGCATGCAAGGAAGTGCGTCCGGGTAAAAAAACGATTCGCCCCCCTGACTGCTAGGACCCACCAGCTACATCTTCACAGGCAAGGAAGTGCCTGACAGTCGGGACCTACCTGGTCGAAGCGTACGTAGCGTTGTCATTCTGGTCGCGAACGTGTACGTACATATATACTGGTGGATGTAGGGGCGCGCACGTGTCGTAGTAGAGGCGCGTACGTGTCGTAGTATAGGCGCGCACGTAGCATGTACACGTACGTACAGCAGCCAGGGTGCAAGAAAGAAAATATGGCCACGTATGTGTACATACGGGCGGGGTGTCGAACGCCTACTCGCGCATACGTACGGTCAGGGCTCGTGTACATGGCTGGGTCGGAACGGAGAAACAGCGTCGTCGTCGTGTTCATGGGGAGGCAACGGAATGCGTGGTGTTCATCGGGAGGCAACGTTACGCGTGGGAGCCAATCGGCTGGGACGGAACGGAATGCATGGTCGTGTTCATCGGGAGGGCTTGGACGGAACAAGCCATGGAAACGAGGCCTGGCGTACCGCACAACGGAGGAAATGGACCTCCTACGTTCGGAACGGGGTCCTGTTGATCGGGAGGGGACTGGCGTACCGCAAAACGGAGGAAACGGACCTCCTACGGTCGAAACGGGGGTCCTGTTGATCGGGAGGGGTGTGGCGTACTGCAAAACGGACGAAACAGACCTCCTACGGTCGAAACGGGGGTCCTGTTGATCGGGAGGGGTGTGGTATACCGCAAAACGGACGAAACGGACCTCCTACGGTCGAAACGGGGGTCATGTTCATCGGGAGGGGTGTGGCGTACCGCAAAACGGGACTCCACGGGATATTGTTCATCTCCACCGTCGACCTCCTCCAGCCTCCACGGGCTACCGTCGACCTCCTCCAGCCTCCACGGGCTCCTGTTCATCTAGCCTCCACCGCGCGCTACTCCACCGACTACTGTTCAACCACCCCTCCATCGTCTACTGTTCATCCAGCCCTCCACACCACGGAGTCCTGTTCAACCACCCCTCCACGGGCACCCCTCCACCGTCTACTGTTCATCCAGCCATCCACCACACCACGGGGTCCTGTTCATCCAGAGGCAATGCCACCGCTCGCTGTTCATCCAAACCCCCCGCAACGCTCACTATTCATCCCAGAGGCAGCATCGATCAGGTTCAGTTAACAACCATCAATCGATCGCTCGGGTTCAGTAACGCGTAACCTGCAGTGCAATCGCTCGGGTTCAGTTAGAGCCCAATGCCTCGCTCGGGTTCAGTTAGAGCCAACGCCTCGCACACACGCGTGTACGTGTACAAGAGAAACACGCATCGCTCGGCCCCCGATCTCCCACCGTAACCGGGAACTCCCTGAAATTTTCCTCCCCCTCGCTTCTACCATGGTTTTTTCCGTCATGGACGGCCCAAAGAATGTCATGCAGCTGCATCTCCGGCCCGCCAAGGATGAAAAGCCCATTTTCTGTCATGATTTTTTGTCATAGAAGTAGGAGCCGACCACATCTATGATGATACCGGGTTTTGTCACAATTATCGTCATAGAAGTATCATATGTATGACATAAAAAAATTCGTTCGGCCCAAAATGTCACGGATGTGTCTTTTTTTGTAGTGTGTGCGTGTCGCCAGCCAAGCTGGTGAACAAGACATAGGCTCCGTTCTCCTCAGGGTATTCTTCTTGTATCGCTCCGACTGGCCGTACCGCCGACTGCTGAGGAGGAGGAGGAGGTGGTGGCGGGCCGGCAGGTGGCGGGGGCTGGAGTCCATCGCCCTTGGCGATCCTGGTGAGCTAGTGGCACTTCCGAGTGGTGTGGTTGGACGGCTTCACGCCACTATGGAACTTGCAGGGTGCATCGAGGGTTTGCTCGTACGAGAAGGTGGGTAACCAGTTGGGCTTGCCACCCTTCTGACGCTTGGGAGGAGGCTGCCCCTCCGGCCGCTGATCTTCGATCGTTGCCACTTGCCGGCTGGTGGAAGCTTGCTGCATGGCCTTGCGCTTGTTGTCATTCGGTTGCTGTCGCCGACTGGAGTCACCAGCCGGGGTGCGCAGGGCCTGAGGGGCCACCTTGCCCGACACATTGACTTGAATTTCCGTCTTCATAGAGGAGTCGGCCATGGCGTATTTGTCTTCTATGACCAGCAGTTCGTCGAGGGTCGCCGGCTCATCGCATAGAAGCTTGTGTTTGAGGAGGGTGCCCTCTCGGCACCCGACGGTGAAGTATTCGATGGCCTGCACCTCGTGCACGTCTTCGCAAGAGTTGCGGAGCTCGGCCCAGCGCGTAAGGTAGTCGCGAGTCGATTCGTTGGGGCCTTGGACGCACAAGGAGAGCTGGCGAGGCTTGGGCGGCCGCTTGTACGTGTTGGTGAAGTTGCGGATGAAGGCTTCGGTGAAGTCGACCCAGCTGTTGATGCTGCGGGGTTTCAGGCTGTTCAGCCATGTCCGGGCCGTGCCTTGGAGCATGAGCGGAACGTACTTCACGGCAACCCGCTTGTTGCCGTTCGCGATGGTGACGGTTGTGGAGTAGTCGACCAGCCAGTCCTCCAGCTTCACGGAGCCGGTGTACTTGGCCATATCTCTCGGGAGCGTGAACCCTTTGGGGAAGGGCTCATCTCGGATGTGGGGGCCAAAACAAGGCGGACCCATCTCATCTTCTTCTTCTAGCATCAGGGATCGGTTGAGACGGTCGATCCGGTGGCGGGCATCATTCTCCCCTACTCCTTCTCGGCGGCCAAGGCGGTCGCCGAGTGTCGGGTGCTCAACAGGCGGCGGGGAGACGTGCCTCTCCCTGCGGGGGAGGGGGGGAGGCAGACAGTCATCCCATCGATCCACTGCTCTTGGGCGGCTGTCTTGGTCACGCTCGATAGTGATGCGAGTCGGCTGCGGCTGGCAGGCGGCTCCTTGTCTCTTCTTCCGTGGACGCCACCAGTCGGTGTCCGAGATGTCGTGCCTTGGTCTCGGCGGGGAGGCGGATCGTCGTTTCGCTGGTTGGGAGCTTCGGTCCGGCAGCCGCGTCGAGGAGCCGCTGAACTCGCTCCGTCATGTGGCAACGCTCGTCGCCCTCGAGCTTGTCTAACTCGTCCGCTGCTTCTTGGGCAGCTCGTATGTTCTCCGCGGGCGTGGCATAGACGGGACGATCTGTGTCAAACAAGCTGGCGATGGTCGCGTCACGCTGCTGGATCTGGCCAATGCGGCTAGGCCCACCAGGAACCGGCGTGCCACCGACGGCACGGTCCATCTCACGCTGGTAGGCCTCCGAAAGGCATCTCATGCTGGCCAGCCGGCTGGCGCTCTCGATGAGCTGGAGGCGGCGTGCCTCCAGCGTCTCGGCGTTAGCGTCTTCCGGGATGGGCACAATCAGGTCTTGTACGGCCACCCGCAACGGATCCTGGCTACCTCCGCCAGAGTGCTCGCCGTGGCTGATGACGAGCAGTTCCGTGACGGTGCTGTCGCAGCTGTCCGCATGAGGAAGCGGCTCGTCGTAGACCGCCACGTTGGAGGGGAACGCGTCGAGCGACGCCATGTCAGAGTCGACCAACATCGGGTCGGTGGAGCCAACTGACTCCAAATCAGCAGCAGACTCGCTGGCGACGTGGAGCTAATCGAGGAGGCTCACGAGGCGGCTCTCGGGGCCATCGGTGCCTGCATCAGACGTGGGCTCGTCGGAGAGGTGGATGTCGCCAACAAGATCGGCGAGGCAGCTCGCCGCGCAGGCGACCTCTGCACCGCGCAGCGTGTCGGCATAGACGTCGTCTGGCGTGCCGGGCTGGCTGTGCTCGCCAGGAAGGAACAAGGTTCCCGTCCAGAGCAGGTCTCCAGACGACGGTGCACCTCGCCCCACGGTGGGCACCAAATGTCGGGGGTTGGGTGCGACATATGCCAAAGGATGGCTTATCATGGTGGGAGCGAGTAGAACGTCGCCGGTGCCTGGAAGCGGGATGAGGCGTAAACACGTACGCCGGCGAACTTTACCCAAGTTCGGGGCTCTCCTAGAAGATAACACCCCTAGTCCTGCTCTGCGGGGTCTCCGCATGATCACTAAGGCACTAGTGATACAATGGTGCTCCTTGAGCTGTTTGCTAGAGGTGGAAGAAAGCTAGGCTAGCTCTCTCCTCTCTCTATGTATGAGTCTAGTTCTAACAACTTGGGAACCCTTTGCATGGGTGCCCTGGGGGGGTTTATATAGGCCAACCCCCAGGGGTACATTGGTAATCTCACCGGGTGTATGGGCCGGCTGTCAGTGTCTCTGGTCTCCGGCTTCTCCGCCGGCTGCTGGGGCCCGCCGTCTGGTGCGGAGCCGACAGGCCGACCCCGTCGCTTGCGGGTCGTGTCGGCTGCTGATCACTGTGGCCGTGATGCTAATGACGCAGGCTTGGTCAGGGGAGCATGGCTACAGTCCCGCCGCCTGGCGAGCGATCACTGTAGCCATTCCGTGTCTTGTCTGGCTAACGGCGCGTGGGCCCCGAGGGAGGGAGTAGGCCGCCTGCTGGAAGCCGGCCTCCCTCGGGTCCGACTGATCTAGCCTCTGCCGTCTTCTGGGCTCTCGCTGACTGGGAGGGCCCGCCGTCTCGGGCCGTACTGTCTGGCGGTCGTGGGAGCAGGGCTCTGCCTGACAGGAACGACGTCAGGGGCGGAGTGGCAACAGTGACGCGCCGTGCGGAGATCTCCGCCTGTACGGTGCACTGTGGTCATGCCCGGCCCTGAATTCGGGGGGATGGGCTACGCTGTAGCCGTACCCTGTCCTGTCTCCTTAATGAGGGTGCAGACTTCGAGGACGCCACAGGCCGGCTGCTAGGGGCCGACTTCTCTGGAAGCCGCCCACTAGGAGTCGACTTGTCTTGATGCCGGCTTCTGGAATTTGGCCGTCTACGGGTAGCCGACTATTCCTCCAGCCGGCCACCAGAAGGCGTCACTTCGCCCTGATGCCTTGAGGGGCACTGCCAGCCCCGATGTCTTGGAAGGTTCAGGGATTCGGGTTAGCCTACCCGTGGCCCATTACTCTGACATGGATGCAGGAACCCAAAAGATCAATTTTCAAGTAATTTATGATTTTTCCTGTAGATTTTCTAGTGCGTTTGTCTCTTCTGGATGTTCCATAGAGAACCCATGTATGTTGGAGAGTGGCTAAATGGCTCCCAAGCTCATCTGCACCTGCGCATGAGCAGTAAAATCAAATGAAATATTAGGAAATTTCAAAAACTTCCAATTTTCTTGCATGGAAGATGGTCTAGCGCGTGAGGTTCGTGTAAAATTTCAGCTCATTTGAACATGTCAGCAGCTCTCAGCAAAAAAAGAACAAAATTACGGTCTGTGAAAAAAGTTTACAGTTTTGCATTGTTCGGGACAATTTTTGTTATTTTTGCTGAGAGCAGCTAGGATATCCAAATAAGTTGAAATTTTGGATGGACCTCAGACAATAAAATATCTTTCACACAAAAAAATCTGGAATTTTTTCAATTTATTTAGTATTTGTTATGATTTGACTGTTCACTGAGATCAGATGAGCTCTGGAGCCGAAATGGATATTCGTGTATGTTGTACTCCCTCTGTTTCAAAATAGATGACTCAACTTTGTACTCTCTCCTTTCATCTATATAGGGCATAATGCGTTTTTTAAGACCACATTTGACTATTGACAAAATTAATAATACATGACATGTACAATGTGAAAATTATATCATTGAAAGATCCTTTCACACATGAATTTAACGATGTGCTTTGTGTAAGTTGCATGTCATATATTGTTGCTCTAATATTTGATCAAAGTTAGCCTCGAAAAACGCATTAGGCCCTATATAGATAGAAAGATGGAGTACTAACTTTATTATAAAGTTAGTACAAAGTTGGGTTATCTATTTTGAAACGGAGGGAGTATGTTTTTACTTTTATGAATGATGAATATATGGTATTTCTCCTAAAAAAGAAAGCCAGGCTTAGTCATGCTCATGCACGTGATAGGCAGTACACGTACGTGCGCTATAATAATTCAGGCAAGTCATTATCACGGCCCCACAGGTCAGAGAGAGACGAGACGTGCACCGCGCGCGGCGCCAGCGCCAGCGCACGCATTCCCGAACATGCCCGGTTTCACCGCCACGCAGGCGACAGACAGACAGGACACACCCTCAAATCGACCAACTACCTCCACCCCCAGCACTCCTCCCCCCACACGTGGAACCACGGCCCACACACCAGCCACAACAGCTACAACACGGCCGCGTGCGGTTCCCGTAAGCAAGCGCAGCTCACGCCGCCTTGTCGCGGCGCGCGCGAGCACATCATCTCCAACTATTTCATCCCCCGCTCCAACCCCGCCGCTCGCTCGTCCAAATAATTTACCTCCGTCCCCTACTATCTCCGTCTCCTCTGGAAGCGTCGCGTGTGGTCCTACCCAAATCCGCCACGCAACCCGGCATTTGCGCCACTTGTGATGGCGGCGGCGAGGCACCGGAAGGAGGAGGAGGACGAGATGCTGCTGGACGACGGCGACATCGAGGAGAGCCCCCGCGACAGCTTCCGCGACTCCGACGACGACGAGGCGGAGGAGGATGGGCGGGGCGAGGACGGCGACGGGATCGGCTCCTTCGAGTCGCACCAGTGGCCGCAGAGTTACCGGTACGTGCGCATTCTCTCCCGCTATTCAGTCAGATGGCTGTGTTATCAGAGTGGATTTGGTTGACTTCGGTGATTCGGAATGGCCGACAGAGCACTAGTTTGTTCTGCATGTGGATTCACTGGATTGGCACTGACGAGTCTGGTTGCACATCTGGGGCTAGCTGTCCATGTTTAATCGATTTTCGGGAGTGGCCTCGAGTTCACTGACACTTGGGGAATGGTCTGATCTGTTCGATCAGATGACCAAGGTTGACTGAAACCACTGACAATGATGAAAAAAGGGGTAGGAAATAGAGTATGTTTTCTCTAGCTTCTCCTAGCATCAGTACGATAATGTTGTAATAATTTATAAAATTTATAGTATTATTAAAGTGCAGCATTCAATGTTTGACACTACCTGTACACCTGGCAGCAGCAGTACTCTACTGTATTACCAGTATGTCATAAGTACGTTTTTGTACTGATTGTACACAAAAAGGAGTAGTATTATTTTGCTTCATCAATGGCTACCGCTTTTGTACTGATTGGTGTAACAGGAAATAAAGCATCATTAGTGGATGCCTTTGCTGGCATATCTCAGTATAGCTGTCCGTACTCAAGAATGCCAGCAGCTTTCCTTCTTGTGTACAGATTGCAGTTTTCCTTTTTGTGCACAAGACTACAGATGGCAGTTTTCCTGTTTGTGTGTGTACAGATACAGACGGCATGACCATGACGTGGTGTTTTTTTTTTTTTTTTGCAGGGAAACAACTGACACCTACACAATTGCTGCGTCTCCCATCTTCGGTTACCTGGGTCCTTCAACCAGCAAATACTCAATCGATGGTGGCCGCAGTGGCCTGGCTTCTGACATCAAGCTACCTTTCATCTCGGATAAGCTAGAGTCTGTCAAGAGCCTGAGGCGACATCTTCTTGGTTCAGTCAGAGATGAGAAGCTCTCATTTCAGTATACTGGAGAGATTTACGTCGGTCAAGGGTGCAGCGTGACACAGACAGTCTTCAATGGTAACTACAAATGTGGAAATGTAGAACAGGGGATGCTCAGTAACTTCCTTGCTAGTTGATCTTGATCAACCTATGTTTCTTTTCTGTAGGTATTAACGTACTCGCTGGTGTTGGCCTTCTTTCCGCTCCGTTCACGATTCATGAAGCTGGATGGGCTGGTCTTGCAGTTCTGTCTGTTTTTGCAATTATTTGCTGTTATACTGGAGTTCTTCTCAAACATTGCTTCGAGAGCAAAGACGGCATTGCAACCTATCCAGACATCGGGGAGGCCGCCTTTGGAAGAATTGGCCGCTTGATCATATCTGTAAGCCCTGCCTCCTGTAGAATATTCTACTGTGTTTGGCTATAAGGTTGTGTCCTCGATGCTATACTCACTTGATTAGTGAAAATGCATACATTTTTCTAGGTCGGGTATTATTCACTTTGTCGTAATAAACAAACTTAAATTATTTGACAAGTTTCACTTGGGAAAAACACAGACATATCTGCTGTGCCCGCTCCTCTTTTGCCATTTTGTTATGTGCTTGGTGTTAGTTTGACAAACTAATCCTTGCTGGCTCACTGCCACATCTGAAAAATTCACAAGCTAGCATAAACCTTTTCCTTGCTAGATCATTGCCGTATCTGAAAATTCACAAGCTATCATAAAAACCTGCTGATTCGATCTAATCTCTAGATCCCTATTCCTATTTTTAAATGATCGCTACCCACTTCAGATTTGTAAGGCAGAAGTTTCAGTCTTACTTTTTTTTAAAGGAGGGAATGCCTCCGGCCTCTGTCTATTTTCACTATTAACTACCCCTACCTCTAGGCTGAGAAGATGCGCATCTAAGTATATAACCCATTTGTCTTACCTTCATGCATAAATTGTTTTTTCTTTGGTAAGCGAAAAAACACTAACTGATCTTTAATCTCTTTTTTGCAGATTATTTTGTATACTGAATTATATGTAAGTGGCTTATTTCAATGTGACTTGTATTTTCCAAAGTTTTCCATCTAATAGCTTGATTATTGAGCAAATTACTGAACTGTTTTAGAAACTTATCTCATGTATACTTCTTGGGAAAGCAACATTTGTCTCATGCATAGTTTTTTGGATGCAGTCATACTGCGTGGAATTCATTATACTGGAAGGTGATAATATGACATCAATCTTTCCTGACGTCAATATTAATTTGTTTGGGATTCATGTCGACAGTAAACATTTCTTTGGAGTGTTAACTGCTCTGGTAGTTCTGCCCACAGTATGGCTGCGAGATCTTCGAGTGCTATCATATCTTTCAGGTCTCACTACTCCTAACCTGCTTAATTAATTCTGTTATGGCCATCGTTAGTTAGCTATTAACATGATTTAATTACTTGCACAGCGGGTGGTGTGATTGCAACTCTTGTGGTGTTTATATCTGTCACTTTAGTCGGTACTACTGAAGGTGTAGGGTTTCATCAGACCGGGGAAGCAGTAAAGTGGAGTGGCATGCCCTTTGCTATCGGTATTTATGGTTTCTGCTACTCTGGGCATTCGGTATTTCCTAATATCTACCAGTCAATGTCTGATCGCACAAAATTCCCTAAGGCACTTTTTATATGGTATGCATGAACAAATGTCTTACCTTGGCTAGTTTGATGTGTAATGGTCAAATTCCTCAAGTATGCATAATTGTATTTTGCAGCTTTGTAATTTGCACAGCGATATATGGCTCGTTTGCTATTATTGGCTATCTCATGTTTGGTGACAAGACTCTGTCGCAAATAACTTTGAATCTTCCGAAAGAGTCATTTGCCTCGAAAGTTGCTCTGTGGACCACGGTAACAATTATGCTCAACTTTATCTTAGTTCCTGGTACTGTAACTGTCTTTCCTTAATATTGATCTTTAAATTTTTGGTGTTTCAGGTGATCAACCCGTTCACCAAGTATCCTTTGGAATTTCTATCGTCAAACTTCGTAATGTCAAGGCTTCTAGGATTATGTTGATTTTCACTGTGCCTAACTCCATATAGAACAGCTTCATCCTTAACCATAAACAGATTTGCCTTGTTGTTAAACCCATTGGCTCGGAGTTTAGAAGAGTTGCGCCCTGAAGGATTTTTGAACGAAACAATCGTCTCTATTATACTGAGGACGAGCCTTGTGGCGTCAACTGTTGTCATTGCATTTGTTCTTCCATTCTTCGGTATGCTTATACCTTTGTTCAGCACTGATTATTTTTGCTATGCATTTTTTTAAGATTGTCAAATCTTATGCACATAGAATGCGTACTTACCATCCTTAGTTTTGTTGTCTTCTGCGAATGCAGTCTTCACTGTCAATTCATTGTACTTCTTGTAGTACATTTTATTTCCTTTGTTTTTCTTGAAAACCCAGTAAATTTCCTATGGACACACATTACTTTGGAATGATGGATGGCGCATAAACTTTACACGCAATTGTTTCCCTCAGAAATAGCTAAATGCAAAGTGGCTCATTACAAATAATGTAGTACCAAGATTAGTAGTTGAAAACAGCATCTAGATTCATTGCATTTTCAAGATTTTTTAACTCCATGCTCCTGGAAAATTAACACTTTCATAGTGTTAGGACTTGAGATCAATAATGGGCAGTGACCTGCTCAGATCGGTGTTTAGTTGAGGACTGGGTTATCTTCCTTTTAGGAAAAAATAATTGGGGACTGCTTGTAGGCTCCGTTACAAATCCAAATATTCCTAAAACACTTCCTTCTTTTAGGGAACTCCTAAAACACCTCTGCTTACTATAGTACTATGCACTTCAGCTGCTTAAGCTAATTATCTGCTTTGTAATCTTTATTATTGGCGACTCACAGAAGACTTCTTTGAGAACACATTACAGAAGAATTATACTGTGCATTCCTGATTTGCATGTTGCATATTTCAGGTTTGGTGATGGCTCTGATTGGATCCCTGCTCAGTATACTTGTGGTATGCCATTCTTTCCCCCACTTAATGGCCTATATAGCTGTACTAAGCTGCGCATAATAAGAAAATCTGTAAAAAGATCAAACTCGTCAAACAACATTTTTTGGTGTGCTAAAATTGACTACATCCATGTGGGCTGTTGATGAGAATAATAGTCTCATCCTCTAAAAACCAAAAACTACAGTTTCGTAAGAAATACAGATGACAAAGTAACAGATGTGCTCTTTTTTTTTTCCTTTTTTTTTGCGGGGGTGCTCCTTTTGACTTCATTGTACGATTACAGGCAGTCATAATGCCCGCCTTGTGCTTCTTGAAGATCACACAGAATAAAGCCACACGTACCCAGGTACGATATAATTCACCATAAGCTTTCCAAGCTTCCTTCTCTTCTGGAGATGATTTCTGGACATTCAAGATTTCTCTGTGCATACCCTGTGGGTACTCCAATTTCAGGTGATTGCAAGCGTCGCTATAATAGTGGTTGGAGTCGTCAGTGCTGCCCTCGGAACGTACTCCTCGTTGGCCAGCATAATCGGATACTACTGATTCTTCCAAAGCAATCTCTTAGACAGCTCTCAGCACCGTCACTCTTGCCAAGAGTTTTTGCTGTGTATCATCGAATTTTACAGTGCTCTATGTACATCCTTCGACCTAGTATAGTCGATTTATAAAGACTGCATCACTAGCAACAATGCATTATTGTTACCATTTAGCTGCTGCTATATCATTTTGTGTACCATATTTCTGCCAAGCCCTGCGGTTTAAATATTGCCTGTTTCTTTTAAGGGGAAAAGCCAACTTTATTAACCGGAAATATTGATTGTTGCTATTGAGGGGAAAAGCCAACTTTTTTTAGGGGAAAAGCCAGCTTTATTAACCCGAAATATTGCATGTTGCTCCGCTATTTATTTTTCTGAGTCGAAGTTGCTCCACTAGTTTTGCGGCCGAAATGGACACAGTAAAATGGGCCAGGATGCACTCTAAGGGCTTATGCCAGGTGGTTTCAGTAGGTGGGCTGGAATTTAGGGCTTGCGCCAGCTGGTGATATCTGTACGTGGGTTGGACCTTATTTTGTTTCTGCCTCCTGTGCACTTTGAACAACCAGTCGTGCAGACCATTCTGATTTCTGAGTTTCTAAAAAGCTGGAAAAAATCATGCAAAATCTTATAAAAATACGACCATTTGCGGTATGTACAATAAATCTCTATTATTAAAGAGGAGTTTGTTGGTTTTGCTTCTATCCCTCTAAGCATTTTTTTCTCAAACCATGCGATAACTTTCATTATTTATTTTTTCAAACCGACTCCACCTCCTTATTTCTGGGGCAAGAAATCTCTTGTAAGGCAATCAACAGAAATCAAATAAACCGCCAATCTATATCTATATTTATATCTATATCTATACCAATATAAAAAGACTCAAAGGGGCAGATCCGACTGATCTCAACCATCGAACTAAGTCAATCCAACGATCTAGACTGCTCCAATGGCGAGAGTTAAACATGTTTAACGTGCAATTAATATCATACCAAATATTGCACTAATTACATGATTAACACACAAATAATAGCATATCTAATATCCGCGCGCAATTAATATATTGCATAAATATTAATGTGTGTTGCACGTACACATTTACTAGTAACAAAAAATCCCTTGCAAGCAAGCCAAAAAAAGAACTCACATAGTTGTATGTATACAATCTCAATCACGTCGTATTTTCCCTTATCTTTTGAGTATGGATTCTCTAATCCTCACAACATATCTCAATCTCAGTCTAATCAAAAAAGTTATATGTTGACCCACTAGAATAAAGTTGCCCCCGTGAAACATGGGTATTTAGCTAGTAAAATTATAAGTGAGCAGTACCATGTCAACAAGATATGGGACAAGTTATATCCATGTTCTTATTTCAACTAGATAACTGTCGCAGCATGAGAATACATATTCTAGGGTAACCGGGGAACATTCCTGGTTAGGAGGTCCGAGGGAAATGTCCCACAACCATTGAATCCAAATCACGCAGTTGGTAATTTTCTTTAAAAATTGATCCCATTATTTTTTCAATCATATGGCAACTTCCTCTTCTAATCATGGCAATTCCTGTACACTTGCCATGACAAATTTAGTTGAAATTGCATGGCAATTCGAGCGTTCGCTGGGAAAATGGTCTCAAGAAACGTTTATCGAATATTGGCGTATTCTAGTAGGTTAGCTTGTGATTTACCTAACAATTTATTATTAATATGATTATATAAAAGAAATTTACATAGTAACACTTAGTTTTATCTAAAAACCATATTGTTATTTGGTAAATCAATAAGACATGGGGTAGTTGAGGCATTTTTAGAGGAAAACGGTAAAATAAAAACTAGAGAAGGGAGAAGAAAAATCAGAATGGGTAGAGTGAGGAGGGGAACGTACATACATGATGTGCTGGAGGGGGAAACCATCTTCATCATCACCAAACCTCGACTCTCAAGCTCCAAGATGAGTTGTGAGTAGTCAATCCCTTGGACTATGGGTTCATGACACTAGCCAAAGTTGTAAGCTCTCCATCTTGACGTGTTTAGATGTTCAGTACAATAGCTATATGAGCTACCATACATGATTATGGTTAATCTGATGGATTCATAGCAGCGATGTTGATCATGTGATGAATTATTTCTTTATGTTTATATTTATATCCATGCCATCTTGTTTGATTTATAGATGTATATTTCTCTCCGGTTACTTGTTCACTCTTGGTCAGTTCAGATCGGTAATCAGTAGTGAGAGAGGTATGCATTAGTTGGGTTCAACCTTGCAAGTAATCTACCGCGATAGAAAGTGAAAAGGCTTGTATAGAATTGTTGACACTAATGGTTGAGGTTTATCCAAGGGTTCATTGGAATCCCACATATACAAAAATATGTCATTTTGCTGCTCAAAGCAATTAGAATTCACACTTAATGTCTAGATGGTGCAAAGAGAAATAAACAAAAAGTACACAACTCTTGGACTAAGCCTTCAAGAAGGAATGACCGCATGCGTGCGGATAAGTTCAACCATAGGGCGGTCTTTGATTTTCATCCCCAAAGCCGAGCTTCAATCCACCACCTTCATCAAGGACACAACATAGGTGTGCGTCAACATAGTCCGATCAGAATCTTGTGTTTCCAACGTAGTGCATGTACTCATCGTCAAACGCCGCCTATACCATCATCCCTTGTCCAACTACCGGCACCTTGATAACCGGATACCTATGGAAGAGATATTGGAAGACAAAGACGTCTCGTACTGCCTGGCCTCCTCTCACAGTTGCATCACCTTCGACTATAAGGATAACTTGATGTATTATACATACCCTTGTTAGTTATCTTTCCATGTTATATGATTGGTTATGCTATTCATGCCATGTATTGAAGGAAATATGCCCTAGAAGGAATAATAAAGTTGTTATTTTATATTTCCTTATTCATGATAAATGTTTATTATTCATGCTAGAATTGTATTGATCGGAAACCTAAATACACGTGTGAACATATAGACAAACACTGTGTCCCTAGGTGAGCCTATACTTGACTAGCTCGTTGAACAAAGATGGTTTAGGTTTCCTAACCATGGACATGAGTTGTCATTTGATAACGGGATTATATCATTAGGAGAATGATGTGATGGACAAGACACATCTGTTAGCTTAGCATAATGATTGTTCATTTTTATTGCTATTGCTTTCTTCATGACAAATACATATTCCTTCGACTATGAGATTATGCAACTCGCGGACACTAGAGGAATACCTTGTATGCTATCAAACGTCACAACGTAACTGGGTGATTATAAAGATGTTCTACAAGTATTGTTGGGGAACGCAGTATTTCAAAAAAAAATCCTACGATCACACAAGATCTATCTAGGAGATGCATAGCAATGAGAGGGGGAGAGTGTGTCTACGTACCCTCGTGGACCGAAAGCGAAAGCATTTAGTAACGCGATTGATGTAGTCGAACGTCTTCGCGATCCAACCGGTCAAGTACCGAACGCATGACACCTCCACGATCTGCACACGTTCAGCTCGGTGACGTCCCTCGAAATCTTGATCCAGTTGAGGCCGAGGGAGAGTTTCGTCAGCATGATGGCGTGGTGACGGTGATGATGAAGTTACCGACGCAGGGCTTCGCCTAAGCACTACGACAATATGACCGAGGTGTAAAACTGTGGAGGGGGGCACCGCACACGGCTAAAGATCAACTTGTGTGTCTATGGGGTGCCCCCTTCCCCCGTATATAAAGGAGGGGAGGAGGAGGCCGGCCAGCCCTAAGGGGGCGCGCCCAAGGGGGGGAATCCTACTCCAAGTAGGAATAGGTCCCCCCTTTCCTAGTCCAAGTAGGAGAAGAAGGAAGGAGAGGGAAAAAGGGGCCGCGCCCCCTCCCCTAGTCCTATTCAGACTTCCCTTGGGAGGGGGCGCCACCTCCTGGCTGTTGCCCTCTCTCTCCCCTAAGGCCCACTAAGGCCCATTACTTCCCCGGGGGGTTCTGGTAACCTCTCCGGCACTCCAGTTTTATCCGAAACCACCCGGAACACTTCCGGTGTCTGAATGTAACCTTCCAATATATCAATCTTTATGTCTCAACCATTTCGAGACTCCTCGTCACGTCCGTGATCTCATCCGGGACTCCGAACAACCTTCGGTATATCAAATCACATAACTCATAATACAAATCGTCATCAAACGTTAAGCGTGCGGACCCTACGGGTTCGAGAACTATGTAGACATGACCGAGACACATCTCCGGTCAATAACCAATAGCGGAACCTGGATGCTCATATTGGCTCTTGCATATTATACGAAGATCTTTATCGGTCAAACTGCATAACAACATACATTGTTCCCTTTGTCATCGGTATGTTACTTACCCGAGATTCGATCGTCGGTATCATCATACCTAGTTCAATCTCGTTATCGGCAAGTCTCTTTACTCATTCCGTAATGCATCATCCCGTGGCTAACTCATTAGGCACATTGCTTGCAAGGCTCATAGTGATGTGCATTACCAAGAGGGCCCAGAGATACCTCTCCAAAACACTGAGTGACAAATCCTAATATCGATCTATGCCAACTCAACAAACACCATCGGATACACTTGTAGAGCATCTTTATAATCACCCAGTTACGTTGTGACACTTGATAGCCCACTAAGTGTTCCTCCGGTATTCGGGAGTTGCATAATCTCATAGTCATAGGAACATGTATAAGTCATGAAGAAAGCAATAGCAATAAACTAAGCGATCATAGTGCTAAGCTAACGGATGGGTCTTGTCCATCACATCATTCTCTAATGATGTGATCTCGTTCATAAAATGACAACACATGTCCATGGATAGGAAAATTAACCATCTTTGATTAATTAGCTAGTCAATTAGAGGCATACTAGGGACACTCTGTTTGTCTATGTACTCACACATGTACTAAGTTTCTGGTTAATACAATTCTAGCATGAGTAATAAACATTTATCATGATATAAGGAAATATAAATAACAACTTTATTATTGCCTCCAGGGCATATTTCCTTCAGGTATCTCTGAAGGTGTTTGTTGGGTTGGCATAGATTGAGATTAGGATTTGTCACTCCGAGTATCAAAGAGGTATCTCTGGGCCCTCTCGGTAATACACATCATAAGAAAGCCTTGCAAGCAAAGTGACTAATGAGTTAGTTGCAGGATGATGTATTATGGAACGAGTAAAGAGACTTGTCGGTAAGGAGATTGAACTAGGTATATGATACGTCTCCAACGTACCTATAATTTTTTATTGTTTCATGCTATTATATTATCTATCTTGGATGTTTTATATGCATTTATATGCTATTTTATATGATTTTGGGACTAACCTATTAACCTAGAGCCCAGTGCCAGTTTTTGTTTTTTCTTTGTTTTTTGAATTTTGCAGAATAGGAATATCAAACGGAGTCCAATTGACCTGAAAATTTACGGTGATTTTTTATGGACCAGAAGAAGCCCTCGAAGCAAAAGAGTTGGGCCAGAAGATCCACGAGGCCTCCACAAGGGTGGAGGGCGCGCCCTGCTACCTCTTGAGCACTGTGTTGGTTTTCCCTTGAAGAGGAAAGGGTGATGCAGCGAAGTAGCGTAAGTATTTCCCTCAATTTTTTAGAACCAAGGTATCAATCCAGTAGGAGACTACATGCAAGTCCCTCGTACCTGCACAAACAAATAAGAACCTTGCAACCAACGCGATAAAGGGGTTGTCAATCCCTTCACGGGCACTTGCGAGAGTGAGATCTGATAGAGATAATAAGATAAATATTTTTGGTATTTTTATAATATAGATTGAAAGTAAAGATTGCAAAATAGATTGGAAACTTATATGATAAAAGATAGACCCCGGGGCCATAGGTTTCACTAGTGGCTTCTCTCAAGATAGCATGAGTATTACGATGGGTGAACAAATTAGTGTCAAGCAATTGATAGAAATGTGCATAATTACAAGAATATCTAGGCATGATCATGTATATAGGCATCACGTCCACGACAAGTACATCGAAACGATTCTGCATCTACTACTATTACTCCACACATCGACCGCTATCCAACATGCATCTAGAGTATTAAGTTCATAAGAATAGAGTAACGCATTAGGTAAGATGACATGATGTAGATGGATAAACTCAAGCAATATGATATGAACCCCATCTTTTTATCCTCGATGGCAACAATACAATACGTGCCTTGCTGCCCCTGCTGTCACTGGGAAAGGACACCGCAAGATTGAACCCAAAGCTAAGCACTTCTCCCATTGCAAGAAAGATCAATCTAGTAGGCCAAACCAAACTGATAATTCAAAGAGACTTGCAAAGATAATCAATCATACATAAAAGATTTCAGAGAAGAATCAAATATTTTTCATAGATAAACTTGATCATAAACCCATAATTCATCAGATCTCGACAAACACACCGCAAAAAGAATTACATCGAATAGATCTCCAAAAAGATCGAGGAGAACTTTGTATTGAGATCCAAAGAGAGAGAAGAAGCCATCTAGCTAATAACTATGGACCCTAAGGTCTGTGGTAAACTACTCACACATCATCGGAGAGGCTATGGTGTTGATGTAGAAGCCCTACGTGATCTATTCCCCTTCCGGCAGAGCTCCGGAAAAGGCCCCAAGATGGGATCTCTTGGGTACGGAAGGTTGTGGCGGTGGAAATAGGGTTTCGTGGTTCTCCTGGATGTTTTTGAAGGAAATATGCCCTACAGGCAATAATAATGTTATTATTTTATTTCCTTATATCATAATAAATGTTTATTATTGATGCTAGAATTGTATTATCCGAAAACATAATACTTGTGTGAATACATAGACAAACCAAACGTCACTAGTATGCCTCTACTTGACTAGCTCGTTAATCGAAGATGGTTATGTTTCCTAACCATAGACATGTGTTTTCATTTGATTAATGGGATCACATCATTAGGAGAATGATGTGATTGACATGACCCATTCCATTAGCTTAGCACCCGATCATTTAGTATGTTGCTATTGCTTTCTTCATGACTTATACATGTTCCTATGAATATGAGATTATGCAACTCCCGTTTGCCGGAGGAACACTTTGTGTGCTACCAAACGTCACAACATAACTGGGTGATTATAAAGGTGCTCTACAGGTGTCTCCAAAGGTACATGTTGGGTTGGCGTATTTCGAGATTAGGGATTTGTCACTCCGATTGTTGGAGAGGTATCTCTGGGCCCTCTCGGTAATGCACATCACATAAGCCTTGCAAGCATTACAACTAATGAGTTAGTTGCAAGATGATGTATTACGAAACGAGTAAAGAGACTTGCCGGTAACGAGATTGAACTAGGTATTGAGATACCGACGATCGAATCTCGGGCAAGTAACATACCGATGACAAAGGGAACAACGTATGTTGTTATGCGGTCTGACCGATAAAGATCTTCGTAGAATATGTGGGAGCCAATATGAGCATCCAGGTTCCGCTATTGGTTATTGACCGGAGACGTGTCTCGGTCATGTCTACATTGTTCTCGAACCCGTAGGGTCCGCACGCTTAAGGTTTTGATGACAGTTATATTATGAGTTTATGCATTTTGATGTACCGAAGTTTGTTCGGAGTCCCGGATGTGATCACGGACATGACGAGGAGTCTCGAAATGGTCGAGACATAAAGATTGATATATTGGAAGCCTATATTTGGATATTGGAAGTGTTCCGAGTGAAATCAGGATTTTACCGGAGTACCGGGAGGTTACCGGAACCCCCCGGGAGGTATATGGGCCTTAGTGGGCTTTAGTGGAAGAGACGAGAGGTGGCCAGGGCTGGGCCGCGCGCCCCTCCCCCCTAGTCCGAATAGGACAAGGAGAGGGGGGCGGCGCCCCCCTTCCTTCTCTCTCTCCTCTTTCCCCCTTCCCGAATCCTATTCCAACTAGGAAAGGGGGGGGGGGAATCATACTCCCGGTGGGAGTAGGACTCCTCCTGGCGCGCCCTCCTCCTGGCCGGCCGCACCTCCCCCTTGTTCCTTTATATACGGAGGCAGGGGGCACCCCTAGACACACAAGTTGATCCACGTGATCATATTCTTAGCCGTGTGCGGTGCCCCCTTCCACCATAATCCTCGATAATATTGTAGCGGTGCTTAGGCGAAGCCCTGCGACGGTAGTACATCAAGATCGTCACCACGCCGTCGTGCTGACGGAACTCTTCCCCGACACTTTGCTGGATCGGAGTCCGGGGATCGTCATCGAGCTGAACGTGTGCTAGAACTCGGAGGTGCCGTAGTTTCGGTGCTTGATCGGTCGGGCCGTGAAGACGTACGACTACATCAACCGCGTTGTGCTAACGCTTCCGCTGTCGGTCTACAAGGGTACGTAGATCACACTCTCCCCTCTCGTTGCTATGCATCACCATGATCTTGCGTGTGCGTAGGAATTTTTTTGAAATTACTACGTTCCCCAACAGTGGTATCCGAGCCTAGGTTTTATGTGTTGATGTTATATGCACGAGTAGAACACAAGTGAGTTGTGGGCGATATAAGTCATACTGCTTACCAGCATGTCATACTTTGGTTCGGCGGTATTGTTGGACGAAGCGGCCCGGACCGACATTACGCGTACGCTTACGCGAGACCGGTTCTCCCGACGTGCTTTGCACAAAGGTGGCTAGCGGGTGACAGTTTCTCCAACTTTAGTTGAACCGAGTGTGGCTACGCCCGGTCCTTGCGAAGGTTAAAACAGCACCAACTTGACAAACTATCGTTGTGGTTTTGATGCGTAGGTAAGATTGGTTCTTGCTTAAGCCCGTAGCAGCCACATAAAACTTGCAACAACAAAGTAGAGGACGTCTAACTTGTTTTTGCAGGGCATGTTGTGATGTGATATGGTCAAGACATGATGCTAAATTTTATTGTATGAGATGATCATGTTTTGTAACCGAGTTATCGGCAACTGGCAGGAGCCATATGGTTGTCGCTTTATTGTATGCAATGCAATCGCGCTGTAATGCTTTACTTTATCACTAAGCGGTAGCGATAGTCGTGGAAGCATAAGATTGGCGAGACGACAATGCTACGATGGAGATCAAGGTGTCGCGTCGGTGACGATGGTGATCACGACGGTGCTTCGAAGATGGAGATCACAAGGACAAGATGATGATGGCCATATCATATCACTTATATTGATTGCATGTGATGTTTATCTTTTATGCATCTTATCTTGCTTTGATTGACGGTAGCATTATAAGATGATCTCTCACTAATTATCAAGAAGTGTTCTCCCTGAGTATGCACCGTTGCGAAAGTTCTTCGTGCTGAGACACCACGTGATGATCGGGTGTGATAGGCTCTACGTTCAAATACAACGGGTGCAAACAGTTGCACACGCGGAATACTCAGGTTATACTTGACGAGCCAAGCATATACAGATATGGCCTCGGAACACGGAGACCGAAAGGTCGAGTGTGAATCATATAGTAGATATGATCAACATAGTGATGTTCACCAATGAAACTACTCCATCTCACGTGATGATCGGACATGGTTTAGTTGATTTGGATCACGTAATCACTTAGAGGATTAGAGGGATGTCTATCTAAGTGGGAGTTCTTTAAGTAATATGATTAATTGAACCTAAATTTATCATGAAACTTAGTACCTGATAGTATCTTGCTTGTTTATGTTTGATTGTAGATAGATGGCCCGTGCTGTTGTTCCGTTGAATTTTAATGCGTTCCTTGAGAAAGCAAAGTTGAAAGATGATGGTAGCAATTACACGGACTGGGTCCGTAACTTGAGGATTATCCTCATTGCTGCACAGAAGAATTACATCCTGGAAGCACCGTTGGGTGCTAGGCCTGCTGCTGGAGCAACACCAGATGTTATGAACGTCTGGCAGAGCAAAGCTGATGACTACTCGATAGTTCAGTGTGCCATGCTTTACGACTTAGAATCGGGACTTCAACGACGTTTTGAACGTCATGGAGCATATGAGATGTTCCAGGAGTTGAAGTTAATATTTCAAGCAAATGCCCAGATTGAGAGATATGAAGTCTCCAATAAGTTCTATAGATGCAAGATGGAGGAGAATAGTTCTGTCAGTGAGCATATACTCAAAATGTCTGGGTATAATAATCACTTGATTCAATTGGGAGTTAATCTTCCAGATGATTGCGTCATTGACAGAATTCTCCAATCACTGCCACCAAGCTACAAGAGCTTCGTGATGAACTATAATATGCAAGGGATGAATAAGACTATTCCCGAGCTCTTCGCAATGCTGAAAGCTGCGAAGGTAGAAATCAAGAAGGAGCATCAAGTGTTGATGGTCAACAAGACCACTAGTTTCAAGAAAAAGGGCAAAGGGAAGAAGAAGGGGAACTTCAAAAAGAACAACAAGCAAGTTGCTACTCAAGAGAAGAAACCCAAACCTGGACCTAAGCCTGAAACTAAGTGCTTCTACTACAAGCAGACTGGTCACTGGAAGCGGAACTGCCCCAAGTATTTGGCGGATAAGAAGGATGGCAAGGTGAACAAAGGTATATGTGATATACATGTTATTGATGTGTACCTTACTAATGCTCATAGTAGCACCTGGGTATTTGATACTGGTTCTGTTGCTAATATTTGCAACTCAAAACAGGGACTACGGATTAAGCGAAGATTGGCTAAGGACGAGGTGATGATGCGCGTGGGAAATGGTTCCAAAGTCGATGTGATCGCAGTCGGCACGCTACCTCTACATCTACCTTCGGGATTAGTATTAGACCTAAATAATTGTTATTTGGTGCCAGCGTTAAGCATGAACAATATATCTGGATCTTGTTTAATGCGAGATGGTTATTCATTTAAATCAGAGAATAATGGTTGTTCTATTTATATGAGTAATATCTTTTATGGTCATGCACCCTTAAAGAGTGGTCTATTCTTATTAAATCTCGATAGTAGTGACACACATATTCATAGTGTTGAAGCCAAAAGATGCAGAGTTGATAATGATAGTGCAACTTATTTGTGGCACTGCCGTTTAGGTCATATCGGTATAAAGCGCATGAAGAAACTCCATACTGATGGGCTTTTGAAACCACTTGATTATGAATCACTTGGTACTTGCGAACCGTGCCTTATGGGTAAGATGACAAAAACACCGTTCTCCGGTACTATGGAGAGAGCACCGGATTTATTGGAAATCATACATACAGATGTATGTGGTCCGATGAATATTGAAGCTCGTGGCGGATATCGTTATTTTCTCACCTTCACAGATGACTTAAGCAGATATGGGTATATCTACTTAATGAAACATAAGTCTGAAACGTTTGAAAAGTTCAAAGAATTTCAGAGTGAAGTCGAAAATCATCGTAACAAGAAAATAAAATTCCTACGATCTGATCATGGAGGAGAATATTTGAGTTACGAGTTTGGTGTACATTTGAAACAATGTGGAATAGTTTCGCAACTCACGCCACCCGGAACACCACAGCGTAATGGTGTGTCCGAACGTCGTAATCATACTTTACTAGATATGGTGCGATCTATGATGTCTCTTATTGATTTACCGCTATCGTTTTGGGGATATGCTCTAGAGATGGCCGCATTCACGTTAAATAGGGCACCATCAAAATCCGTTGAGACGACGCCTTATGAACTGTGGTTTGGCAAGAAACCAAAGTTGTCGTTTCTAAAAGTTTGGGGCTGCGATGCTTATGTGAAAAAGCTTCAACCTGATAAGCTCGAACTCAAATAGGAGAAATGTGTCTTCCTAGGATATCCAAAGGAAACTATTGGATACACCTTCTATCACAGATCCGAAGGCAAGACTTTTGTTGCTAAATTCGGAAACTTTCTGGAGAAGGAGTTTCTCTCGAAAGAAGTGAGTGGGAGGAAAGTAGAACTTGACGAGGTAACAGTACCTGCTCCCTTATTGGAAAGTAGTGCATCACAGAAACCTGTTTCTGTGACACCTACACCAATTAGTGAGGAAGCTAATGATAATGATCATGAAACTTCAGAACAAGATACTACTGAACCTCGTAGATCAACCAGAGTAAGATCCGTGCCAGAGTGGTAGGGTAATCCTGTTCTGGAAGTCATGCTACTAGATCATGATGAACCTACAAACTATGAAGAAGCGATGGTGAGCCCCGATTCCGCAAACTGGCTTGAAGCCATGAAATCTGAGATGGGATCCATGTATGAAAACAAAGTATGGACTTTGGTTGACTTGCCCAATGATCGGCAAGCAATTGAGAATAAATGGATCTTCAAGAAGAAGACTGACACTGATGGTAATGTTACTGTCTACAAAGCTCAACTTGTCGCAAAAGGTTTTTGGCAAGTTCAAGGGATTGACTACAATGAGACCTTCTCACCCGTAGCGATGCTTAAGTCTATCCGAATCATGTTAGCAATTGCCGCATTTTATGATTATGAAATTTGGCAAATGGATGTCAAAACTGCATTCCTGAATGGATTTCTGCAAGAAGAGTTGCATATGACGCAGCCGGAAGGTTTTGTCGATCCAAAGGGAGCTAACAAAGTGTGCAAGCTCCAGCGATCCATTTATGGACTGGTGCAAGCCTCTCGGAGTTGGAATACACGCTTTGATAGTATGATCAAAGCATTTGGTTTTGTACAGACTTTTGGAGAAGCCTGTATTTACAAGAAAGTGAGTGGGAGCTCTGTAGCATTTCTGATATTATATGTAGATGACATATTACTAATCGGAAATGATATAGAATTTCTGGATAGCATAAAAGGATACTTGAATAAGAGTTTTTCAATGAAAGACCTCGGTGAAGCTGCTTACATATTGGGCATTAAGATCTATAGAGATAGATCAAGACGCTTAATTGGACTTTCACAAAGCACATACCTTGACAAAGTTTTGAAGAAGTTCAAAATGGATCAAGCAAAGAAAGGATTCTTGCTTGTGTTACAAGGTGTGAAATTGAGTAAGACTCAATCCCCGACCAATGCAGAAGATAGAGAGAAAATGAAAGATGTTCCCTATGCTTCAACCATAGGCTCTATCATGTATGCAATGCTGTGTACCAGACCTGATGTGTGTCTTGCTATAAGTCTAGCAGGGAGGTACCAAAGTAATCCAGGAGTGGATCACTGGACAGCGGTCAAGAACATCCTGAAATACTTGAAAAGGACTAAGGATATGTTTCTCATATATGGAGGTGACAAAGAGCTCATCGTAAATGGTTACGTTGATGCAAGCTTTGACACTGATCCGGATGATTCTAAATCGCAAACCGGATACGTGTTTACATTAAACGGTGGAGCTCTCAGTTGGTGCAGTTCTAGACAAAGCGTTGTGGCGGGATCTACATGTGAAGCGGAGTACATAGCTACTTCGGAAGCAGCAAACGAAGGAGTCTGGATGAAGGAGTTCATATCCGATCTAGGTGTCATACCTAGTGCATCGGGTCCAATGAAAATCTTTTGTGACAATACTGGTGCAATTGCCTTGGCAAAGGAATCCAGATTTCACAAGAGAACCAAGCACATCAAGAGACACTTCAATTCCATCCGGGATCTAGTCCAGGTGGGAGACATAGAGATTTGCAAGATACATACGGATCTGAATATAGCAGACCCGTTGACTAAGCCTCTTCCACGAGCAAAACATGATCAGCACCAAAGCTCCATGGGTGTTAGAATCATTACTGTGTAATCTAGATTATTGACTCTAGTGCAAGTGTGAGACTGAAGGAAATATGCCCTAGAGGCAATAATAATGTTATTATTTTATTTCCTTATATCATGATAAATGTTTATTATTCATGCTAGAATTGTATTATCCGGAAACATAATACTTGTGTGAATACATAGACAAACCGAACGTCACTAGTATGCCTCTACTTGACTAGCTCGTTAATCGAAGATGGTTATGTTTCCTAACCATAGACATGTGTTGTCATTTGATTAATGGGATCACATCATTAGGAGAATGATGTGATTGACATGACCCATTCCATTAGCTTAGCACCCAATCGTTTAGTATGTTGCTATTGCTTTCTTCATCACTTATACATGTTCCTATGACTATGAGATTATGCAACTCCCGTTTGCTGGAGGAACACTTTGTGTGCTACCAAACGTCACAACGTAACTGGGTGATTATAAAGGAGCTCTACAGGTGTCTCCAAAGGTACATGTTGGGTTGGCGTATTTCGAGATTGGGATTTGTCACTCCGATTGTCGGAGAGGTATCTCTGGGCCCTCTCGGTAATGCACATCACATAAGCCTTGCAAGCATTACAACTAATGAGTAAGTTGCAAGATGATGTATTACAAAACGAGTAAAGAGACTTGCCGGTAACGAGATTGAACTAGGTATTGAGATACCGACGATCGAATCTCGGGCAAGTAACATACCAATGACAAAGGGAACAACGTATGTTGTTCTGTGGTCTGACCGATAAAGATCTTCGTAGAATATGTGGGCGCCAATATGAGCATCCAGGTTCCGATATTGGTTATTGACCGGAGACGTGTCTCGGTCATGTATACATTGTTGTCGAACCCGTAGGGTCCGCACGCTTAAGGTTTTGATGACAGTTATATTATGAGTTTATGCATTTTGATGTACCAAAGTTTGTTCGGAGTCCCGTATGTGATCACGGACATGACGAGGAGTCTCGAAATGGTCGAGACATAAAGATTGATATATTGGAAGCCTATATTTGGATATCGGAAGTGTTCCGGGTGAAATCGGGATTTTACCGGAGTACCGGGAGGTTACCGGAACCCCCCGGGAGGTATATGGGCCTTAGTGGGCTTTAGTGGAAGAGATGAGAGGTGGCCAGGGCTGGGCCGCGCGCCCCTCCCCCTCTAGTCCGAATAGGACAAGGAGAGGGGGGCGGCGCCCCCCCTTCCTTCTCTCTCTCCTCTTTCCCCCTTCCTGAATCCTATTCCAACTAGGAAAGGGGGGGAATCCTACTCCCGGTGGGAGTAGGACTCCTCCTGGCGCGCCCTCCTCCTGGCCGGCCGCACCTCCCCCTTGTTCCTTTATATACGGAGGCAGGGGGCACCCCTAGACACACAAGTTGATCCACGTGATCATATTCTTAGCCGTGTGCGGTGCCCCCTTCCACCATAATCCTCGATAATATTGTAGCGGTGCTTAGGCGAAGCCCTGCGACGGTAATACATCAAGATCGTCACCACGCCGTCGTGCTGACGGAACTCTTCCCCGACACTTTGCTGGATCGGAGTCCGGGGATCGTCATCGAGCTGAATGTGTGCTAGAACTCGGAGGTGCCGTAGTTTCGGTGCTTGATCGGTCGGGTCGTGAAGACGTACGACTACATCAACCGCGTTGTGCTAACGCTTCTGCTGTCGGTCTACAAGGGTACGTAGATCACACTCTCCCCTCTCGTTGCTATGCATCACCATGATCTTGCGTGTGCGTAGGAATTTTTTTGAAATTACTACGTTCCCCAATAGTTTTCGGGGTATATGGATATATATAGGAGGAAGAAGTAGGTCGGTGGAGCTGTGAGGGGCCCACGAGGGTGGGGGGCGCACCCAAGGGGGCAAGCGCGCCTCCCTGCCTCGTGGTCGCCTTGCTTCTTTCTTGACGTCTACTCCAAGTCCCTTGGATCACGTTTGTTCCAAAAATAACTCTCCCGAAGGTTTCATTCCATTCGGATCCCGTTTGATATTCCTTTTCTGCGAAAGACTAAAATAGGCAAAAAAAACAGCAATTTGCACTGGGCCTTGGGTTAGTAGGTTAGTCCCAAAATAATATAAAAGTGTATAATAAAGCCCATTAAACATCCAAAACAGATAATATAATAGCATGGAATAATAAAAAATTATAGATACGTTGGAGACGTATGAAGCATCCCCAGGCTTAATTCCTGCTCGTCCTCGAGTAGGTAAATGATAAAAATAGAATTTTCGATGTGGAATGCTTCCTAGCATAATTCTCAATGTAATTTTCTTTATTGTGGCATGCTCCATTTTCTCAATGTAAGTTCATCCCTACAAAATCATATAGTTTGGTCATGCTCCATTTTCGTCACACAAGAATGCTCTCATCTTGCACAACCCCGATGACAAGCCAAGCAATTGTTTCATACTTTAGTAATCTCAAACTTTTTCCAATATTCATGCAATACATGAGCGTGAGCCATGGATATAACACTACGGGTGGAATAGAATATGATGACGGGGGTTATGTGGAGAAGACAAAAAAGGAGAAAGTCTCACATCGACGCGGCTAATCAACGGGCTAGGGAGATGCCCATCAATTGATGTCAATGCAAGGAGTAGGGATTGCCACGCAACGGATGCACTAGAGCTATAAATGTATGAAAGCTCAACAAAAGAAACTAAGTGGGTGTGCATCCAACCTGCTTGCTCACGAAGACCTAGGGCATTTGAGGAAGCCCATTGTTGGAATATACAAGCCAAGTTCTATAATGAAAAATTCCCACTAGTATATGAAAGTGACAAAACAAGAGACTCTCTATCATAAAGATCATGGTGCTACTTTGAAGCACAAGTATGGAAAAAAGGATAGTAGCATTGTCCCTTTTTATTTCTTTTTTGGGCCTTTCTTTTTTTATTTGGCCTATCTCTTTTTTTATTTGGGACAATGCTCTATTAATGATGACCATCACACTTCTATTTATTTACAACTCAATGATTACAACTCGATACTAGAACAAAATATGACTCTATATGAATGCCTCCGGCGGTGTACCGGGAAGGGCAATGAATCAAGAGTGACATGTATGAAAAATTATGCGTGGTGGCTTTGCCACAAATACGATGTCAACTACATGATCATGCAAGGCAATATGCCAATGATGAAGCATGTCATAAATGAAACGGTGGAAAGTTGCATGGTAATATATCTCGGAATGGCTATGGAAATGCCATAATAGGTAGGTATGGTGGCTGTTTTGAGGAAGATATAAGGAGGTTTATGTGTGATAGAGCATATCATATCACGGGGTTTGGATGCACCGGCGAAGTTTGCACCAACTCTCAAGGTGAGAAAGGGCAATGCACGGTATCGAAGAGGCTAGCAATGATGGAAATGTGAGAGTGTGTATAATCCATGTACTTAACATTAGTCATAAAGAACTCACATACTTATTGCAAAAATCTACAAGTCATCAAAAACCAAGCATTACGCGCATGCTCCTAGGGGGATAGATTGGTAGGAAAAGACCATCACTCGTCCCCGACCGCCACTCATAAGGAAGACAATCAAAGAACACCTCATGTTTCAAATTTGTTACACAATGGTTACCATACGTGCATGTTACGGGACTTGCAATATTCAACACAAGTATTTCTCAAATTCACAACTACTCAACTAGCACACTCTAATATCACCATCTTCATATCTCAAAACAATTATCAAGTATCAAACTTCTCATAGTATTCAATGCACTTTCTATGATAGTATTTATTATACCAATCTTGGATGCCTATCATATTAGGACTAATTTCATAACAAAAGCAAATTACCATGATGTTCTAAAGGACTCTCAAAATAATATAAGTGAAGCATGAGAGATCAATAATTTCTATAAAATAAAACCACCACTGTGCTCTAAAAGATATAAGTGAAGCACTAGAGCAAAATTATCTAGCTCAAAAGATATAAGTGAAGCACATAGAGTATTCTAATAAATTCCGATTCATGTGTGTCTCTCCTAAAAGGTGTGTACAGCAAGGATGATTGTGGTAAAATAAAAAGCAAAGACTCAAATCATACAAGACGCTCCAAGCAAAACACATATCATGTGGTGAATAAAAATATAGCCTCAAGTAAAGTTACCGATGGACGAAGACGAAAGAGGGGATGCCTTCCGGGGCATCCCCAAGCTTAGGCTTTTGGTTGTCCTTGAATTTTACCTTGGGGTGCCTTGGGCATCCCCAAGATTAGGATCTTGCCACTCCTTATTCCAAAATCCATCAAATCTTTACCCAAAACTTGAAAACTTCACAACACAAAACTCAACAGAAAATCTCATGAGCTCCGTTAGTAAAAGAAAACAAACCACCACTTAAGGTACTATAATGAACTCATTCTTTATTTATATTGGTGTTAAACCTACTGTATTACAACTTCTATATGGTTCATACTCTCTGATACTAGCCATAGATTCATCAAAATAAGCAAACAAACACAAAAAACAAAATCTATCAAAAACAGAACAGTCTGTAGTAATCTGTAGGTTTAGAATACTTCTGTAACCCCAAAAATTCTGAAATAAATTGGTGGACGTGAGGAATTTGTCTATTAATCATCTTAAAAAAGAATAAACCTAATCACACTCTCCAGTAAAAAAATGGCAGCAAATCTCGTGAGCAGTAAAGTTTCTGTTTTTTACAGCAAGATCGTAAAAACTCCCCCCAAGTCTTCTCGAAGGTTCTACTTGGCACAAACACTAATTAAAAGCATAAAACCACATCTAAATAGAGGCTAGATAAATTATTTATTACTAAACTGAGCCAAAAAGCAAGACACAAAAATAAAATTGGGTTGCCTCCCAACAAGCGCTATTGTTTAACGCCCCTAGCTAGGCATAAAAGCAAGAAAAGATCTAGGTATTGCCATGATAATGATAGGGCAAATCGCGAAAACTCATCTCATACTCCCTACATTCAGTGGCAAGTTTTCTTTGTGGCAAGCAAAAGTAATCAAAAGGGCTAAATTTAATGGGACAAAAGTCCCCAAGATCAAGCTCGGGAGGTATTGGTTCCTCCTTTGGCCCCTCATATTGCACAACCAATTCATCATTATAAGCATTCTTTTGGCAAAAAGTCATGAGCCTTTGTTCAAGAGAAAAACCTAACCATTTATTCTGGATGGAAAAATTATTATTAAGTTCAGAAATCCTGTCAACTAGAACGTTGGTAGGAACCTTTTTTCTAAGCTTTTCATTAAAAGCAACACGATCTAAAGATCGTAAGCGCATTATGTCTTCTTGATAAAAAAGGATTGCTTCTATGGGAGGACGGCCAGCGTCAACCCTATAATGCGCAAAAATTTCATTGGCTTCTTTTATTATGAATCTGAACTCATGAGCTAAAAAGATGGTAGCTGCTCGCTTAACAGAAGAATGCTCAATATTAGAAAATTCTAGAAAAATCCTTTGGATGCAAGGGTGCATATGAATAAATTGTCTTTCAAGTTCAACTATGAGCAAAGATATAGCATCCGCAAAACTACTAGTTCTATGGAGAATAGACCCTCCCATAGTAGGTAAAGCACTGACACAAGTAAAGAAATCTTGAATAATTCCTTTTCCAATAATATGACCACTACCAATCCGAAACATTTTAGTGTGTAAAATAGTAGGTTCTTCATGAGGATCAACAAAAGCATTAAAGTTTTCCATGTTATTACCACTATCCTTATCAATGATAACCTCCCAAATTTTAGACATGATGGCAGCAAGAGGCAAACAAAAAGAGGCGAACAGAAAAAGAGGGCGAATAAAACGGCAAGGGTGAAGTGGGGGAGAGGAAAATGCCAAATAATGTAATGCGAGGGATAAGAGTTTGTGATAGGTACTTGGTATGTCTTAACTTGTGCGTAGATCTCCCCGGCAATGGCCCCAGAAATCCTTCTTGCTACCTCTTGAGCACTGCGTTAGTTTTCCCTTGAAGAGGAAAGGGTGATGCAGCAAAGTAGTGTAAGTATTTCCCTCAGTTTTTGAGAACCAAGGTATCAATCCAGTAGGAGACTACACACAAGTCCCTCGTACCTGCACAAACAAATAAGAACCTCGCAACCAATGCGATAAAGGGGTTGTCAATCCCTTCACGGTCACTTACGAGAGTGAGATCTGATAGAGATAATAAGATAAATATTTTTGGTATTTTTATAATATAGATTGAAAGTAAAGATTGCAAAATAGATTGGAAACTTATATGATAAAATATAGACCCGAGGGCCATAGGTTTCACTAGTGGGTTCTCAAGATAACATAAGTATTACGATGGGTGAACAAATTACTGTCGAGCAATTGATAGAAAAGTGCATAATTATGAGAATATCTAGGCATTATCATGTATATACGCATCACGTCCACGACAAGTAGACCGAAATGATTCTGCATCTACTACTATTACTCCACACATCGACCGCTATCCAGCATGCATCTAGAGTATTAAGTTCATAAGAACAGAGTAACGCATTAGGTAAGATGACATGATGTAGAGGGATAAACTCAAGCAATATGATATAAACCCCATCTTTTAATACTTGATGGCAACAATACAATACGTGCCTTGCTGCCCCTGCTATCACTGGGAAAGGACACCGCAAGATTGAACCCAAAGCTAAGCACTTCTCCCATTGCACGAAAGATCAATCTAGTAGGCCAAACCAAACTGATAATTCGAAGAGACTTGCAAAGATAACCAATCATACATAAAAGATTTCAGAGAAGAATCAAATATTGTTCATAGATAAACTTGATCATAAACCCACAATTCATCGGATCTCGATAAACACACTGCAAAAAGAATTACATCGAATAGATCTACAAGAAGATCGAGGAGAACTTTGTATTGAGATCCAAAGAGAGAGAAGAAGCCATCTAGCTAATAACTATGGACCCGAAGGTCTATGGTAAACTACTCACACATCATCAGAGAGGCTATGGTGTTGATGTAGAAGCCCTCCGTGATCGATTCCCCTTTCGGCGGAGCTCCGGAAAAGGCTCCAAGATGGGATCTCTTGGGTATAGAAGGTTGCGGCGGTGGAAATAGGGTTTCGTGGTGCTCTTGGATGTTTTCGGGGTATATGGATATATATAGGAGGAAGAAGTAGGCTGGTGGAGCTGCGAGGAGCCCACGAGGGTGGGGGGCGCGCCCAGGGGGCAGCCGTGCCTCCCTGCCTCGTGGCCGCCTCGCTTCTCTTGATGTCTACTCCAAGTCCACTGGATCACGTTTGTTCAAAAAATAACTCTCCCGAAGGTTTCATTCCGTTTGGATTCTGTTTGATATTCCTTTTCTGTGAAACACTGAAATAGGCAAAAAAACAACAATTTGCACTGGGCTTTGGGTTAGTATGTTAGTCCCAAAAATAATATAGAAGTGTATAAGAAAGCCCATTAAACATCAAAAACAGATAATATAACAGCATGGAACAATCAAAAATTATAGATACGTTGGAGGCCTATCACGCCCTACCCCCGGGCTCGCCCTCCGACATTGTGGTTGACTCGTGGACCCCCTTGACTTGTTCTCGATGCCAAAAATTCCTATAAATATAGAAACCCGCAAAAATAAACCTAGATCATGAGTTCCGCCGCCGCAAGCCTCTGTAGCCACAAAAAACCAACCGACACCCTGTTCCGGCACCCTGCCGGAGGGGGGAATCATCACCGGTGGCCATCTTCATCATCCTGGTGATCTCCATGACGAGGAGGGAGTAGTTCACCCTCGGGGATGAGGGTATGTACTAGTATCTATGCATTTGATCTCTCTCTCTCGTGTTCTTGATATGGCATGATCTTGATGTACCACGAGCTTTGCTATTATAGTTGGATCTTATGATGTTTCTCCCCCTCTACTCTCTTGTAATGGATTGAGTTTTCCCTTTGAAGTTATCTTATCAGATTGAGTCTTTAAGGATTTGAGAACACTTGATGTATGTCTTGCATGTGCTTATCTGTGGTGACAATGGGATATTCACGTGATTAACATGACGTATGTTTTGGTGATCAACTTGCGGCTTATGTGACCTTGTGAACTTATGCATAGGGGTTGGCACACGTTTTCATCTTGACTCTCCGGTAGAAACTTTGGGTCACTCTTTGAAGTTCTTTGTGTTGGTTTGAATAGATGAATCTGAGATTGTGTGATGCATATCGTATAATCAAACCCGCGGATACTTGTGGTGACATTGGAGTATCTAGGTGACATTAGGGTTTTGGTTGATGTGTGTCTTAAGGTGTTATTTTAGTACGAACACTAGGGCTGCTTGTGACACTTGAATAGCCCAATAGATCGATCAGAAAAAATAACTTTGAGGTGGTTTCGTACCCTACAATAATCTCTTCGTTTGTTCTCCGCTATTAGTGACTTCGGAGTGACTCTTTGTTGCACGTCGAGGGATTGTTATATGATCCAATTATGTTATCAGTGTTGAGAGAACTTGCACTAGTGAAAGTATGAACCCTAGGCCTTGTTTCTAAGCATTGCAATACTGTTTCGCTCACTTTTGTTACTAGCTGCCTTGCTGTTTTTATATTTTCAGATCATAAAAACCTATATCTACCATCCATATTGCACTTGTATCACCATCTCTTCACCGAACTAGTGCACCTGTACAATTTATCATTGTATTGGGTGTGTTGGGGACACAAGAGACTCTTTGTTATTTGGTTGCAGGGTTGTTTGAGAGAGACCATCTTCAGTCTATGCTTCCCACGGATTGATAAACCTCAGGTCATCCACTTGAGGGAAATTTACAAATGTCCTACAAAACTCTGCACTTGGAGGCCCAACAACGTCTACAAGGATAAAGTTTCATAGTAGACATCAGTATAAAGATACCGACGATCGAATCTGGGGCAAGTAACATACCGATGGACAAAGACAATTGTGTATGTTGTCATTACGGTTCGACCGATAAAGATCTTCGTAGAATATGTAGGAGCCAATATGATCATGCAAGTTCCGCTATTGGTTATTGACCGGAGAGGTGTCTCGGTCATGTCTACATAGTTCTCGAACCCGTAGGGTCCGCACGCTTAACGTTCGATGACGGTATATTATTATATGAGTTATGTGATTTGGTGACCGGATGTTGTTCGGAGTCCCGGATGAGATCACGGACATGACGAGGAGTCTCGAAATGGTCGAGAGGTAAAGATTGATATATAGGACGATGGTATTCGGACAATAGAAGTGTTCCGAGGGGTATCGGGTACATATAGGGTCACCGGAAGGGGTTCCGGGCACCCCCCGGAAAAGATATGGACTTCATGGGCCAAGGGAGGCACAGACCAGCCCACAAGGGGCTGGTGCGCCCCTCCACCAGGACGACCAGCCCTAGGTAAAGAAAAGGGGGGAGAGCAAGTCCCTCCTTCCTTCTCCTCCTCAAGGGAGAAAGGAAAGGAGGGGGCGCCACCTCCCCCTTCCTTCCCCTGGCGCCTATACAAGGAAGGGGAACCAGGGCAGGAGCCCAAGTGGGATTCAGCCCCGCTTGGGGTGCCCCTTGGCCTCTCGCCTCTCCCTCCCACCTATATATATACATATACATATATATATATATATATATATATATATATATATATATATATATATATATATATATATATATGAGGAGGGGGGCGCCTAGAACACACAACATCAATTGTTAGCCGTGTGCGACGTCCCCCTCCATAGTATACACCCCGGTCATATTCTCGCGGTGCTTAGACGAAGCCCTGCGCAGATCACTTCACCATCATCGTCACCACGCCATTGTGCTGACAGAACTCATCTACTACCTCGACACCTTGTTGGATCAAGAAGGCGAGGGACCTCACCGAGCTGAATGTGTGCAGAACTCGGAGGTGCCGTACGTTCGGTTGGAGCTAGAAGAAGTTCGACTACATCAACCGCGTTGTCAAACGCTTCCGCTTTCGGTCTACGAGGGTACGTAGACACACTCTCCCCCTCGTTGCTATGCATCTCCTAGATAGATCTTGCGTGAGCGTAGGAATTTTTTTGAAATTGCATGCTACGTTTCCCAACATGTATTGCTTTGCTTAATAATATATGTTATTTGATTATCAAGTGAGTGCTTTCAAAATACTCACTAACTCGATCTTTGGCCAAATGCGAAGTGAGGATCCCTCTGCCTACCTATGCAAAGATGTTGATCGAGAGTCTAGTAGGAGAGTGGTCCAACCTGATCCCTGTGGAGTGCAACCCAGTCAGATTCCTTGGTGCCTGTCTTCTGTTGTAGCCTAATAAATTATTTTGTAACCTTATGATGACGTTACATACAAGCATTGCCATAAGAGCCTGACAAAACCATGTACTATCTATCTCTATGTTGTGATACCATTTCGCAAGGCACACGCTAAGTTTATTCTTGAGTTGGCATATGCAGCGTGCCAATTAGTGAATTGGTTACAAATTTCCTCAATGTTCTTCGCGTATCCTCTCAAATTCACCTTCAATTCTTGAAGATTGAGCCACCCCTACTTCACTGTATTAGGCTATGGTTAGGGTTTGGATGGCACGGGGAAGGAGGCTTTGTAGGATCAGTGGTGTTCCGGGCCAACGTGGCAAACATGTCCAGACCGCTCTAGATATGCGACACATTTGAGCTTGGTTTGGGGCGGTCTGGCCTGGCCACATATTTGGGGACGGTTTGGAGGCCTCCGCTCATATAGTGTTCAAACTATCCTCTCGAACATACTATAAAGGGACGGTTTGGACGGCTTTGGGGCCTCCTTTGAAGATGCTTTATGCACAAGCGTAATAATTAAGTCATGTCGTTATAATGGTCGTCCCACTGGTGTAGCATGTGTGTTTGGTGTGGTGGGTGTGCATAGTGGACATGGATTCTTAGTCATGTGGTCTTGGTTCCGGGAGACCACAATTGCGACATGTGTGCTCGAATTGTCCCTATGGACATATGAAGGAAATAGAGGTTTGAGGCCTCCCTTGAGGTCATCTCCAATGCTAGTCACCAAACAAACGAACCTCGACGAATGCCCGTGGACATGTCCAAACATGTTCACAGACATTCGGCAAGTCGCTGACCATTCAATGTTATACCCTTAAAATCCCCCCATTTGTTCGTCCCTTGTGTCGGTGTCAAAATCGGCCGATCTCGGGTAAGGGGTCCCAAACTGTGCGTCTGAGGATTGAAGGTAATAGGAGGCAGGGGACACGATGTTTACCCAAGTTTGGGCCCTCTTGATGGAGGTAATACCCTACTTCCTGCTTGATTGACTTTGATGAGTATAGGGGTTACAAGACTTGATCTACCTTGAGATCGTAATGGCTAAACCCTAGATGTCTAGCTTGTATGATTGTGATTGCCTATACAGACTAAACCCTCAGGTTTATATAGACACCGGAGGGGCCTAGGGTTGTACAGAGTCGGTTTACAGAGAAAGGAATCTTCATATCCGAACGCCAAGCTTGCCATCCACGCAAAGGAGAGTCCTATCTGGACACGGGGGAAGTCTTCTTTCTTGTATCTTCACGGCCCACCAGTCCGACCCATATCACATAGCCCGAACACCTGGGGACCCCCTAATCCAGTACCCCCTCAGTAGCCCCCAAACCAGGCTTCAATGACGATGTGTCCGGCGTGCAGATTGTCTTCGGCATTGCAAGGCGGGTTCCTCCTCCGAATACTTCAAAGCAATTTGATCAAAAGAACTGTATTCGACTTTTCGGCGACGACGCAGTATCCGGCTCCTATATCTACGGCTTCATAAAGTGTGCTCCCCTTGGTACTTTGGAAAGCTTCATCTTCACATTGAATATAATACCCTTCGGCTTCTGCGCCACCGTCGCCTCGGCTTCCACGTGTCAGACGAATATGAAGGGTCCAAGTGTTTTTACAGATAATACCCTGACTTCATAGGGAAGGCGTCTATTTAAAGAGATTGGATCTCAGATGCCATTCCACACCTGGTGAAAATCTTTAGAGCTTGCCATAGGAAACCACGCAAACATGGCTGGCATTCCCGGTTCTTCCTCACGCTCCCACGGCCCTCAAAAAGGCGATTGGTAGAGCTGCTCGGTATCCCTCGCCCAACTGACCAAGCTTCAGACACAGGGGTATCTCCCTCCCGCGGGTCTAGACCCTGTTCGGGCGGGATTAACTTCCATCAATGGCGAAGCCCTGGCAGAAAACTTCCCCAATCCTACTGAAGGGGAGCGAGTGTGCTTCGTTCCCTTCCTATTAAGGGGCGTTGGGTTTCCAATCCACCCTTTCCTCCGAGGTCTCCTGGAGTATTATGGCCTCCAACTACACAATCTTACGCCGGGCTCCATTCTACACATCGCGGGCTTCGTCGCTCTTTGCGAGTTGTTCCTAGGCTGCGAGGCCCGTTTTGAGTTACGGAGGAAGTTTCTGCCTCGTCCCTCACTCCCAAAAGGGATCCATATTCGAGGTGGGCAGTGCCGAAGTATGGCGTGTCACTGGGACAGGATACCTATCTGGCACTCTGAAGAAGGCATCCTAAGAGTGGCCCTCAAAATGGTTTTATATTGAAGACGTGGTTCTTCCAGACCCAATCTGTGGGGCCTTCCTGAATTTTTCAACGCTCCATTAAATAAGCGCACCAGCTGGCGCCCCCGAAGCCCCGAGGAGGAAGATAGTGCAGATATTAGGAAGTTGGGATTTTTACATCTGTGCCCCTGGTTCCTTATCCATACTCATTCATCCCCACGCTCTTAACTTTTGCTCACTTTTCCCCACTCCCTTGCCCGAAACCCTCAGAATTGGTCACAAACGGTGGATGTCGTCGGGTCAGTGCTTTGACCGTTAACTCTGACGAGTGGGGCCGCGCTGACTGTGTCACCCATTGGACCTGATGAGTGGGGTCGTGGCGGATGGTGCCGCGGTTAGCCCGTTGGGCCGTGGTTAGACTTGGGCCGTGCGCGCGCCACAATGACAAAAGCCTGTTATGCATGCACGACATGTCCAACTAACCTCCTATGCATGCATGTAGCTAGCCTACCCGCATGCGCCACCGCTCGCCGCCACGATGAGCTGACCGGCCTCTTTTTCACACGAGCCGCCACAGACGCTGACCGGCCTCATTTTCACGAGAGGCGCCACGAACGCAGGGACGGTTGCTGCCGCTGGTTCGTATCATCTCCCACGCGTGTCTCCTCGATGTAGAGCATTGTTACACACTTTTCGATCCACTCGCATCTATTCAACGTGGCAATTAAAACCTGTTGCCAATTAAAGTGGCATATCGATCGACGCGGCTCATTTGAACATAGCAAATCCAAAGCGCGTCCGGTGCCACTCCCCTTCCCTTCCCCTATCCCTATTTAAACCACCACTCCTCCACCTATTCCCCACACATCCATTTGTGCCGCCCCCTTCTCTTCTTCACCCAAACCCAGAGCATTCTCAAAGCGAGGCGAGGATGCAGTACAACGTCCCCACCTTCCAGCTCCCACCGATGATACGTCACCATCGTATCTACTTTTCCAAACACTTTTGCCCTTCTTTTGGAGTCTAACTTGCATGATTTGAATGGAACTAACCCGGACTGACGCTGTTTTCAACAGAATTGCCATGGTGTTATTTTTGTGTAGAAATAAAAGTTCTGGGAATGACCTGAAAATCAATGGAGAATTATTTTGGAATATATAAAAAATACTGGAAGGAAGATCCATGTCAGGGGGGCTCCACTTGTCCACGAGGGTGGGGGCGCGCCCTACCCCCTGGGCGCGCCCCTGCCTCGTGGGCCCCCTGACGCTCCACCGACCTCAACCCTGACTCCATATATTCACTTTTGGGGAGAAAAAAAACCAGAGAGAAGGATTCATCGCGTTTTACGATATGGAGCCGCCGGCAACCCCTAAACTCTCTCGGGAGGGCTGATCTGGAGTCTGTTCGAGGCTCCGGAGAGGGGAATCCGTCGCCATCGTCATCATCAACCTTCCTCCATCACCAATTTCATGATGCTCACCGCCGTGTGTGAGTAATTCCATCGTAGGCCTGCTGGACGGTGATGGGTTGGATGAGATTTATCATGTAATCGAGTTAGTTTTGTTAGGGTTTGATCCCTACTATCCACTATGTTCTGGGATTGATGTTGCTATGACTTTGCTATGCTTAATGCTTGTCACTAGGGCCCAAGTGCCATGATTTCAGATCTGAACCTATTATGTTTTCATCAATATATGAGAGTTCTTGATCCTATCTTGCAACTCTATAGTCACCTACTATGTGTTATGATCCGGCAACCCCAAAGTGAAAATAATCGGGACCACTCCCGGTGATGACCGTAGTTTGAGGAGTTCATGTATTCACTATGTGTTAATGCTTTGTTCCGGTACTCTATTAAAAGGAGACCTTAATATCCCGTAGTTTCCAATAGGACCCCCCTGCCACGGGAGGGTAGGACAAAAGATGTCATGCAAGTTCTTTCCATAAGCACGTATGACTATATTCGGAATACATGCCTACATTACATTGATGAATTGGAGCTAGTTTTGTGTCACCCTATGTTATGACTGTTACATGATGAACCGCATCCGGCATAATTCTCCATCACCGATCCATTGCCTACAAGCTTTCCATATATTGTTCTTCGCTTATTTACTTTTCCGTTGCTATTGTTATCATCCCTATAAAACACCAAAAAAATTACTTTTGCTACCGTTACCTTTTACCACCGTTACCACTACTATCATATTACTTTGCTACTAAACACTTTGCTGCAGATATTAAGTTATCCAGGTGTGGTTGAATTGACAACTCAGCTGCTAATACTTGAGAATATTCTTTGGCTCCCCTTGTGTCAAATCAATAAATTTTGGTTGAATACTCTACCCTCGAAAACTGTTGCGATCCCCTATACTCTTGGGTTATCAAGACTATTTTCTGGCGCCGTTGCCGGGGAGCATAGCTCTATTCTTTGAGTCACTTGGGATTTATATCTTCTTATCATTATGAAGAACTTGAAAGATCCAAGAACCAAGATTTATCCCTCAAGTACGAGGGGAGGTAAGGAGCTGCCATCTAGCTCTGCACTTGATTCACCTTCTGTTTTGAGTAAGCTTGTGATAACCCACAAGTATAGGGGACCGCAACAGTTTTCGAGGGTAGAGTATTCAACCCAAATTTATTGATTCGACACAAGGGGAGCCAAAGAATATTCTCAAGTATTAGCAGCCGAGTTGTCAATTCAACCACACTTGGAAACTTAATATCTGCAGCAAAGTGTTTGGTAGCAAAGTAATATGATAGTAGTGGTAACGATAGCAAAAGGTAACAGTAGTAAAAGTAATGTTTTTGGTATTTTGTAGTGATGATAGCAATAGCAACGGGAAAGTAAATAAGCGAAGAACAATATATGGAAAGCTCGTAGGCAATGGATCGGTGATGAAGAATTATGCCAAATGCGGTTCATCATGTAACAGTCATAACCTAGGGTGACACAGAACTAGCTCCAGTTCATTGATATAATGTAGGCATGTATTCCAAATATAGTCATACGTGCTTGTGGAAAAGAACTTGCATGGCATCTTTTGTCCTACCCTCCCGTGGCAGTGGGGTCCTTACGAAAACTAAGGGATATTAAGGCCTCCTTTTAATAGAGAACTGGAACAAAGCATTAACACATAGTGAATACATGAACTCCTCAAACAACGGTCATCACCGGTAAGTATCCTGATTATTGTCACTTCGGGGTTAACGGATCATAACACATAATAGGTGACTATAGACTTGCAAGATAGGATCAAGAACTCTCATATATTGATGAAAACATAATAGGTTCAGATCTGAAATCATGGCACTCGGGCCCTAGTGACAAGCATTAAGCATAGAAAAGTCATAGCAACATCAATCTTAGAACATAGTGGATACTAGGGATCAAACCCTAACAAAACTAACTCAATTACATGATAGATCCCATCCTTCCCATCACCGTCTAGCAAGCCTATGATGGAATTACTCACACACAGCGGTGAGCATCATGAAATTGGTGATGGAGGATGGTTGATGATGATGATGGTGACAGATTCCCCTCTCCGGAGCCCCGAACGGACTCCAGATCAGCCCCCCCCGAGAGGTTTTAGGGCTTGGCGGCGGCTCCGTATCGTAAAACGCGATGATTTCTTCTCTCTGATTTTTTCCCCCTGAAACTCAATATATGGAGGTGGAGTTGGCGTCGGAGAGGCAACAGGGGGCCCACGAGGTAGGGGGGCGCGCCCCCCACCCTCGTGGGCAGGTGGTGGCCCCCCTGGCCTTCATCTTTTGCAGGTATTTTTCTTATTTCTGAAAAGTGGCCCCGTGAAGTTTCAGGTCATTCCGAGAACGTTTGCTCCTGCACATAAATAACACCATGGTAATTCTGCTGAAAACAATGTCAATCCGGGTTAGTTCCATTCAAATCATGCAAGTTAGAGTCCAAAACAAGGGAAAAAGTGTTTGGAAAAGTAGATACGTTGGAGATGTATCAACTCCCCCAAGCTTAAACCTTTGCTTGTCCTCAAGCAATTTAGTTGAGAAACTGAAAGTGATAAAGAAAAACTTTTACAAACTCTGTTTGCTTTTGTTGTTGTAAATATGTAAAGCTAGCATTCAAGTTTTCAGCAAAGATTATAACTAACCACATTTGCAATAACGCATAGATCTCGAGTTTACTCATATCAATAGCATAATCAACTAGCGAGCAATAATAATAAATCTCGGATGACAACACTTTCTCAAAACAATCATAATATGACATAACAAGATGGTATATCGCTAGCCCTTTCTGAGACCGCAAAACATAAATGCAGAGCACCTTTAAAGACCAAGGACTGACTAGACATTGTAATTCATGGTAAAAGAGATCCAGTCAAGTCATACTCAATGTAAACTAACAGTAATGAATGCAAATGACAGCGATGCTCTCCAACTGGTGCTTTTTAATAAGAGGATGACGACTCAGCATAAAAGTAAATAGATAGGCCCTTCGCAGAGGGAAGCAGGGATTTGTAGAGGTGCCAGAGCTCGGTTTTGAAACAGAGGTGAATAATATTTTGAGCGGTATACTTTCATTGTCAACATAACAACCAAGAGATGGCAATATCTTCCATGCTACACACATTATAGGCGGTTCCCAAACAGAATGGTAAAGTTTATACTCCCCCTTCCACCAAAAAGCATCAATCCATGGCTTGCTTGAAACAACGAGTGCCTCCAACTAACAAGAGTCCCAGGGGGAGTTTTGTTTGCAATTATTTTGATTTAGTTTGCATAAATCATGGGACTGGGCATCCCGGTGACCAGCCATTTATCTCGTGAGTGAGGAGCGGAGTCCACTCCTCTTGAGAATAACCCACCTAACATGGAAGATACAGACACTACTAGGAAAAGGCCTACTAATGGCGCACCTAATTTGGCCATTAATGGCGCATTAGTGGTGCGCCATTAGTAGCACGCCATTAGTATATTTTACTAATGGCGCACCACGGGTGCGCCATTAGTATCTGGTATACTAATGGGGCACCTCGGATGCGCCATTAGTATATATAACAGTGCGCCATTAGTATACCTCCCAGGGAGCCATGTATACCCAGGTGCTTTGACATACTAATGGCGCATGACAACGAGATGCGCCATTAGTAAGTTCGGCATACTAATGGCGCATTGTTTAATGATGCACCATTAGTATCCTTTGGCATACTAATGGCGCACTATGATGTGATGCGCCATTAGTATGAATATTAGGTTTTTTTTATTTTTTTATTTTCTGTTTTTTGCACAGGTTACAAAATGTATAATTGGACAAAATATAAACAGCACACATCAACAACAGATTCATCGAATACAATGGAAGATTAGTCTCTGAATACAATTCATCATTTTAGTCTCCGAATACAATTCATCATATTAGTCTCCGAATTGAAAAGACCGAACAAAGATAGAACATTATATTACAAGTCTCGAGACCGCGAGTTTGTCTTCACATTACAAGTCGATATCGATCATCTAAACTACCATCACATAGAAGAGAGCTGCGGTCATCACGATGAGCATCATCACGATGAAACTCGTCTTCATCCGGTTCCTCCAACGCTCCCTCCCCTCTCCCGCTAGATAGCGGGTGTATCTAGATTCGGCCTCGGCCCTAGTGGCGTACCCTTTGTAACTGTTGCCGCTGAATCGGTGAACCTGTCTCCGACACTCCTCCCAGTCATCGTAGACTCCGGAAACCTTACCCCTGTACACGACATACCACGGCATCGCTATGCAGTAGCCAAACGAAACGTTAGTACCAATTCACAGACAATACATAAGCAATATATAAGTATGCAACAGAACGATCGAAAGAGAAAATAAAGACATTAATAGCATCGATTACATCTTAAGTTGAACGACTCTCGAAACCAAAGAGACATACTACAAGTTCATTAAAGTTTAATTACAACATGAGCCAATCGATGTTTCAGAACTAGACACAGCATCACTGTTTCGACTCGACTCAAGGGACCGGAGCGTGGATGAAGCCGCCGTCTATCGTGGGAGTCATGAAAGAACGGGCGTTGTCAACCTGCATTTGTAGGATTGTGTCGATGTCACTGTTGGAAGGTTGATTTCTGAGGTAGAACTGCCCCGAGGTATGAAGGACATCTTGATGGATGATTTCCTCAAACTCCGACTGGATGCGAAATAATTCTTGTTTGATGTCCGCGTCCTGGATTGCCGACACGCTCGCGGCCCAATCTTTGAGTCTACTCGGTAGCAGAAGGTGATGATGGTCCCGTACGATTGCCCGCATGTGATGGATGGCGTAGTAGGCACCCTTCTGACCGCCAGGCGGCTGCTTGACGCAGCAAAACGTTGTATTGTGGGAGAACACATGCTTGCCGTACTTACGAATAGGCCTGGTGAAGGTGCCTCCAGATTTGACGTAGCCGGGGAGAACATCATCAAGAACCTTCTTGACATTTGTGTAGTCTACATTCGACTGACGGTCCGGGTCGAAATACGTGGCCATGGAATATTTGGGGCTTAGGAGGATGAGTGTGCAATGTGTGTCACTGCAGAAAACACGGAATGTTAAAAGAAAAACGATCGAAATCTAAGAATTCATATGTTACGGGGCGGTTGAGGGGAGGACTTACTCGGGAAAGTAAGGCACGAGGAAGTTATCCTTATCTTGGTTTGCCAGAATGACGCCTTCGAGGTAAGAACTCGCGACTTGCCGGTCCCCAGCGCTGCCCAAGATCTTGGCACGCATGTAGAAGGGGTCGACTATCACGATGTCCGGGGTCTTGCCGCGAATGATCCGCATCTCCATACTCAGCAAAAATAGCCGAACGAAGGTGTAGTGCAGTGGATGAAGGTTCAACATAGCGTGGATGTCATCAAACCGCAGGACGATCGTACCCCCAATGGAGTTATCCACAAAGCCCTTGCCATCTGGCACCTTGGCCGCAAAAACCGGGTATGCCACATCCTTCTCTTCGAGACGCTGCTTCTCCAAAGAAAGAACACTGTCATGCAGACTCCGCATAGCATCGGTTGCAGCATCAAGCATATTTCTCGGTAGCATCGGCCTACCCGCCACATGCACCCTCCTCGAGATATCCTCAGGTGAAGGTGGCCCGTCCTGAGCACGGATCGTACTCGGTGCCAGCTGGCCCGCACCCTTGTTAGTCTTTCTTTTGCGTGCCTTCTTATTCTCCTGTAATGGGACCGAGTTCTGCTCACAGACCGCCTTCTTGAGTGTGTTGGGGCTGATCATATTTCGCACCTCGCCTATTTGAGGCTCGGTGAAGTCGGCAGCTGGAGGCGTTTCCTGAGAGCTGAACTGCAGACGACGCCTGTTGCAACTTGGCTTCTCCTCGGTACCAGCTAGATCGCGCACGTCTTTTGTTGGGTTGGGTTCTTGAGAAGGAGGCCCCATGAAGTCGCCACCGTACCCATGATCGGCAAAGTACTGATCGACGTTGGCAAATGTATCGTCGTCGTCGTCGTTCTGATCCTGTGCCATATGCATGTTTGGATCCAGTGGCATAGGGATGTCCGGCACCGTTGCGGTGGTCTTGCCATGGGGCCAACTTGGCGGCAGCACGACTGGCGGTGTTGTCTTTGGGGTGGTGTCCCCCGCCCCCAAATGAATCTGGCTCTTCGGCCAAAGCAGGGGCCAGCTCAGGCAAGCGCTGAGGGTCATCACGTCATCATCGTCGGCCCCGACAGGTCGAATCGGAGGTAACAACTCGTCGCAGCCTGGCAGCACCCGAACCAGTTGAACCCTAAACAAGTTGGGTGGCATCTGGGTACCGTGGAACAAGGGGTTGCCCGGTTGAACGATTTTGCCCTTGGCGACATTCACCAACTCGTTGTTCACGAAGTGCAGGAGAGTGCACGGAACGTCGGCGGCGCCCTGCGAAAACATGTAGGGCGTTAGGGATGCCCAGTCAAAGGCAAGGAGATGAAGTCCTCGGTCGAGAGAGGCTTAATTAGTTACCGTGATGATGGCATCGAGCTCGACTAATGTCGAGGCACCGCCAACGGCGGGCGTGCAGTTGACGGAGGGGCCGCTTGCTGCAGAGGTGCCGGTCGGCGTACACCCGGGTGCATTAAGCTCCCGTGCCGCCTCCGCCGGAGACACCAATGCCGCCTCCGCCGGAGACACCAATGGCCCCGCCATTGTGTTCTGCGAGTTGCTGGCCGTGAAGCTAGGAATCGGGGGCGGCCCCTGTTGGCCGCCCGCAATCCACGCACTAATCCCTTGGATCAAGGTAGGCACAATGGCGGTGATCGTCGCTCCGAGTTGTTGTTGCACTTGCTCTTGGACAATCTCCGGAATCCGCGCCACCTGTGCCCTGAGTTCTTGAACCTCGCGCGCCTGGCTTTCCGAGCTGGTCTTTTTCTCCTTTCGCCCACCAGTGTTATAGTATGACGACCATTTTGTCGACAAGCCTTTGCCGGCCACACGACCAGCTGACGTCGGCTTACTGAGCTTATCCTTGTTCTTCATTACATTCAACGCCCTATTTAGAGTGGTGTCCCAAGGGTTGCTCTTAGTCGACCCCGCGCTACTGCTTTCAGTCGCCTGCGGAAGGAATGTGAACCATTTAGAAATTTGGCTTCATTAATTAGAATGCAACCATATGGAGCTAATTACGCGGGGGTGTATTCCTTACCAGAACAAGCTCAAGCGCCCTGGTCTTCGGATCCGTGGTAAGCTCCTTTGTTTTCGGGTCCTTCTTGTACTGGGCCCTGACAAAGTTCCTGGTCTGCTTGTCACCGTATTTATCGAAGAGGGGCGGTAGGCCTTGCTCGGCACGGTCCGCCTCCTCCTTGTCCCATATAGGCTCCGCCACTCTGTAACCGTCGGGACCGAGTGTGTGTTCCCCTAAGTTCAGCTCCCGCATTTCTTTCCCCCACTTACTTGATTCGGAGCTTGCCGTGCTCGAGCAATTGATCTTGAAGTTGTTGTAGTCATCTTCGATGATCGAAGGATTTTTCTCCTTGATCTTCTCATAACTCTCACCTTTCTCGATCATTCTCTTCACATTGCTTTTCCATGTAGACAGGGCCGTGCTCATCTTCGTGAGGGCAACATTGTTCACTTTATTCCCTTGGAGGCTTGTGTTTTCAAATTCAGCGGGGAACTTGTATCGTTCGTGCAGCTTCGTGAAGAGGAGGTTGCGCAAATTCCCTCGGTCAGGATGCATGAGGTTCTCGGTGTTGATCGAGATGGTGCTCCGGAGAATGCACCCGAGCTGAAGCGAGTACCCCTTGACTATTCGTTCGGGCGCCGTTGGATTCCCGTTGGGGTCCACTTTAGTAACTTCCTCCTTGAGGGTGCGGAGCACGGTCGGGCACCGGTCCTTCTGTTGCCTCTTCGGTTGGCTGCCATCTGTGCGTGCGCCGCCATCATCAGTGGTGGCATCCTCGGCAGCACCATCAGTGGTGGCATCAGTGGGGTCATCCTCGGCGGTACCATCAGTGGTCTCAGGATCGGTGGGGAAGGCGGCGTCCTCATACAAGTGAGGTTGTTCCTCCATCTCCTGGGACAGCTCCCAGAATTTCTTGCCGCCCGAACCCCCGGCCTCATCGTTGTTGGCCATGTTTCTCTATAAATAGGAACAAAGTTTGGTCAAAAAGTTGGTTATTGTCAAGGAACAAGATCATGGTCTCATCATTTAGGGTTTGTCGACACCGAGGAGAATTCTATGTTGGGCTACATTTGGTCTGCGTAGAGGCTCATGGAGTAAGATAACATAGATGTCTGGGTTCTAGCTCATCGCATGCTTTTTAGAAATGAATGAGCTAGCTAGTCACTAACAAATCGAATTTCATCAACTTGCAATACAAGGCTCAAGCAATGGGTCAGGCGTCTTCTAACTATACCAGAAACTTGTTTTGGTCCAAAATGTCTTTTATACTACTCTAAGTAACAAGCAAAACTTTCACCACTATTTTAATGGTAACATGCTAGTAAAAATAAAAAAATAGTGGCCAAAAGGTAGTTTTTATAGTAAATCGAGTCATTTTTTATCATGTGTTTTGTATGAAGTATTAAACATCAATAGTGGCCAAAACTGAAGAAAAAACTCCACACAAAGCATACTACGTATAGTTTTGAGCTGCCAAATTATAATAGTGGAGCAGCAAGTGAATCCCTCACATTAATCAACATCCTGATTCACTCACAGTTGACTGATCAGAACAAATTGCTTTACTTGTATTGGGCAGTCCTTGAAACATAGAAAAAGAGATCACACAATTGATTTAACACTGAAAATTGTATGTCTCTATTCAACATAGGAGACTAGAAAGATGGAACACTGAAAACTGTTAAAGCTACAATATAGGAAAAAATTAATCTTCTCAAGGCTCACAACTGAAAAATAATTAATAGCTTGCAATAACACATCTTAGTGGAACCAGGCAAGAGAAATAAAAGTTGGCTTGCATTGTGGAACCAATTAATCTTCTCAAGGCTCACAAATAAAAGTTTCGGTTGAGAATCGGGCACCTTCTAGGTCAAGAAAATTGGGCATGACCTTTGCTAATTTTCTTGACCTAGGAGTGCCCCATTCTCAACCGAAACGGAAATTAATCAACATTTCAGGAGAAAGGGATCATTTCACATCAGGAGAAATAGATCATTTCATCTAGCTCATGCCAGGCAATCAACCAAACCAAATATGTACAGGAAAGGTTCATCAACATCAGTCAATTAAGATACTACACCATAAGCTTCATCCAGCACATGCCATGCAACCTAGCAAATTATGACACACAATGCCATAATTAATCAAGAGTTACTACTACAGTACTCATGTACTCCATCTTACAGAGTTACTCCATCACAGCAACAACAACCTTGCAGATCAAAAATGATTTGTGTAATCTGGTTGGTACTCTTACAGTTGCATAAATTGAAAAAAATTGATCTGTGTGATCTGGGTTACAGTATCAGCAACCTTGCACTTCATTTTATACAAAATTGTACTCCACCAAGAACAGAGCCATACTATAGCAGCAAGACTGTAGTAAGAAAGAACCAATTCCCAAGTCCCAAGTCCCATATCACACAAAAGAGCAGAGTGCATGCTTGATGTTAAACTTTTTTAGGTACTTCTTTGTCATTGATGATATATGGGATGAATCAGTATGGGAAATTATTCACTGCGTGTTTCCAGAAAACCAAAAAGGTAGTCAAGTAATCACAACCAGAAGACTTGAAACTGTAGCTAATGCAAGCTGCAACTATCAGCACGAGTTCGTTTACAAGATGAGTCCTCTTGATGATCAAAACTCAAGAAAACTATTTTTCAGCAGAGTTGGACAGAATGAGTCCTTGTACATTTTTATTTTGACGAAACTGAAAAAAATGACACTTGGGTTAACTGAAGAAGGAAGCAACACGATTCAATGTCTAGCAGCAGCAGCAGCTGTTAGACACGGCAGTGGCGGCTACAGGCGCGTGCAGCAGCAGCTGTTGCAAGGCAGCGGGCGGGGCGCGGCCGTGGGCAGGTGCACATGCGCGAGGGGGCGAACTGGGGCGGCCAGAGACACGAGGAAAAAGCATGGCCACGACGAGCTCGTGGCCATGGCGGACGATGGCTTCGGCCTCGAACAGAGCGACGAATACGACGGCGGTTCCGCACGGGAAGGAGAAGGGAATGGTTGAGTGCCTCACCGAGGAGGCACAAGATGGCCCGTTGGTGGCTTAGGAGCAGCAAAACGGCGATAATCGTCGCGGACGCGCCGGTGACTGTAGGTTGAAGACGACGACGAATCCGGCAATGTAGGGGCTCCCACCAAGGATGTCGGGGGGTCGAGGCGGCGTCGGGGCGGCGGGGCAGCGTCGAGGCGGCGTCGGGGCGGCAGGGCAGCGTCGAGGCGGCGTCGGGGCGGCGGGGCAGCGGCGTCGGGAGAGGAGAGGGGAAGGGGATCGAGGGCGAGGGCGAGGGAGAGAGAGGGGATAGGGAGGGGCCGGGGAGGGAGGGGAATATGGATGGGGCCGGGCACAATACTAATGGTGCACCACCCCTCGGTGCGCCATAAGTATATCCATACTAATGGCGCACCCCACCGTGGTGCGCCATTAGTATTTTTTTGATTTCTGCTCGAGCCAACAGGTTATCTTCCACCTGACCTGATCCACACCAAGTTCCCTCTAGTAGCTCGACTGGTCAGCAGCCAGTTCTCACACCAGGAGGTCCTGGGTTTGATTCCCAGGCTCCACATTTTTTTTATCCATTTAAAATGTTGTTTTATAATTATTTGTGTTTAAATATGTTCAAACTTGTTTAAATCATAATAGTAATATTTTTTTTATAAGACAGTAATAATTTTTTAAAAAATTACATCAAACAGTAATGCCGGTGGAGCGGGGGAGGGTGCGCGGGGTGCGGGGGGTCGGCGGCGGCGGTTGAGTAGGGGAGGGGTGCGGGGGGTCGGCGGCGGCGGTTGAGTAGGGGAGGGGTGCGGGGGGTCGGCGGCGGCGGTTGAGTAGGGGAATCGAGGGTGCGGGGGGTCGGCGGCGGCGGCCGGTGGACCGGGGGGTGCTCGGCGGCGAGGGGGACCGGATCTGGCGAGGTGGGATAGCGATCGAGATGGAGGGGGATCGAGATCGAGTGTCCATGAAATTTAAAAATATTCATGATAGTTCAAAAAGTGCCCATGAAATACAATCGAGAAATGAAGGCTACGATTTAAATACAATCGATCTTAGCTAGCTATCTGTTCACAATCTTCTTGCCCTTCTTTTTCGCAAATGGAGTTCTTCTGTGGAACGGACGTCCTTTAGGTAGGGTGGTCCTGCTTCTTCTTGTGGTGTATGCTGCTACTTCATCATCGTCGTCATGTTCGATCCTCGGGTCGCCATACTTGTCGAAGTCTTGCTCATTGGCTACTCCATCCATTCCGATGATCTTCCTTTTGCCTCTCCTCATGACAACACGACTGGGCTTTGACGGGTCGGTAATGAAGAAGCATTGGTCCACTTGGGAAGCCAGTACCCATGGCTCATTTTTCGCGGTGACGTTTGCGCCCGCGGTCTTGGATTTGGCTTCGGGTATAACCATGGTGGTGAAATACCGGTCTTCTTTTAGGACGCTCTTGGCCCATCTGACACGGAACATCGGGACCTTCTCTCCAGCGTAGCTCAGCTCCCAGATCTCCTCGATCCTTCCGTAGTATCTGTCCTTGTCGTTACCGGTGTAGGATTCCATCGTTACCCCGGAGTTCTGATAACCATCGCTCTTCATGTCCTTGGCCTCGGTGTAGAATGTGTAGCCGTTGATATGTACGCCTCATAGGTCATCAGGTTGTGCTCGGCGCCCTGTGACAAGGCGAATATGAGTTGTTCTTCCGCGGAAGAATCCTCATGTAAAGGGTACGACAGAAGCTTCTGCTTGAACCAACGCGTGAAACATGAGTTGTGCTCTTTGAGTATATCTCCGTCCGTCCTCTGTTGGCCTCGGTCATTGTACGTCTTCTTAATAAAGGTTTTGTGCTGTACCACCCAAGGATCGACCACGTCTATGTGTTGTAGCGCGACTAGGTTTGCTCTTTCAAAGTCGGCGAGTCGACCCTCGAAGTCGACATGCATTTCGCGACGACCCTCACGGTGACCCCATCCAGCGAGCCTGCCGAGGTGCCTGTTGACGGGCAGACCAACGGGGTTCTCGATGCCTAGATAATTCATGCAGTAGGAGATGCACTCTTCGGTCAGAAAGCCCCTGGCTATGCTTCCCTCTGGACGTGACATGTTGCGAACGTATCCTTTGATGACACCATTCATCCTTTCGAACGGCATCATGCTGTGCAGGAACGTCGGCCCGAGTTGGATGATATCGTCCACGATATGGACCAGCAGATGCACCATAACGTCGAAGAATGCGGGCGGGAAGTACATCTCAAGCTCGCATAGTATCACCACGATCTCTTCCTGTAGCCTTCTGAGTTGCCTCACGCCAACAGACTTCCGAGAGATGACGTCGAAAAAAGTTGCATAGGCCAAATAGGGTTTCACGGACGTGCGCGTCCATGATCCCACGGATTGCAACTGGAAGTATCTGCGTCATCAGCACGTGACAGTCGTGAGACTTCATCCCGCTGAACTTCAGCTTCGCTGGGTCTAGGTATCTGCTTATCTTCCCCGCGTAACCGTAAGGAAGTTTTACTCCTACGAGGCAGGTGAAAAACTGCTCGATCTCCTCCTGACTTAGAGTGAAGCACGCGGGAGGGTAGTCATTTCCGGTCTTCTTGGCCTTTTTGCCTTTGTGACGACTTTCCGTGTCCTGCTTCGCCTCATCATCATCATCATCATGATCATCATATATAGCGTGAAGCTCCTGCCTGATGCCCATTGATTTCAAGTCTGCCCTTGCTTTCGGCCCATCTTTGGTCCTCTCTGGCATGTTGAGCAGGGTACCAAGCAGACTCTCGCACACGTTCTTCGTGATATGCATGACATCAAGGCTGTGAGGCACACGGTGGATCTTCCAGTACGGCAAGTCCCAGAAAACAGACCTCGTTTTCCATACCTTCAGCAGCGGCTCTGGCGCCTTTCGCTTCTTTCCCGGCTCTGGCGCCTTTTGCTTCTTTCCCGGCAGTGGGCAGTCTTTCCAATTTTTCAACAGCTCGTCTATTTCCTCGCCGCTCCTCGTACGCGGGCGTCCTCGGGGTTCGGTTTCACCATCAAACAGATCCTTGCGTTTTCTCCACGGGTCATCGTCGCGAAGCCACCTTCGATGTCCCATGAACACGGTTTTCGAAGACCCGGGATCTCTATCTAGCTGGCGATACGTTGTGTCATCCATGCACCTGACGCATCCAGAAAATCCGTGGACCACCTGCCCCGCGACATATCCGTAACCGAGATAGTCGTGCACCGTCGTGAGCAGCGCGGCTCTCATAGGGAAATATTCTTTCTCTGCGGCGTCCCACGTATTGGCTGGCGTTTTCCACAGCGTGTCAAGCTCCTCTTTCAGCAGCCCCAGATACAGATTGATGTCGTTCCCTGGTTGTTTCGGTCCTTCAATTAGCATACTCATGTGAATGTACTTCCTCTTCATGCACAACCAGGGGGGAAGGTTGTACATCCACACAAACACAGGCCAGGTGCTATGTGTGCTTCTCTGGCTGCCAAACGGATTGACTCCATCGGTGCTCGCGCCCAGCACGATGTTCCTTGGATCATTCCCAAATTCTGGGTCTTCGAAGTTCAACGCTTGCCACTGGCTCGCATCCTTAGGGTGACTCAGCATCTTGTCTTTTTTATCTATCTCCGGATCATTTGCGTCATCTTCTCGCTTCTTCTCCTCCCTATCCGCGTGCCAACGCAGGAGCTTTGCTACCTTAGGGTCCGCGAAATACCGCTGCAGACGAGGAGTGATCGGAAAGTACCACACCACTTTTCGAGGAGCTTTCTTCCTCTTCTTGTATCGAGTGACGCCGCACACCGGACATATGGTAGACTCCGCGTGCTCATCCCGATAAATGATGCAATTGTTCATGCACACATGGTATTTCACGTGCGGTAAATCCAGAGGACACACGATTTTCTTCGCCTCCTCCAAACTGGTCGGGCACTTGTTCCCCTCGGGAAGACGTTCGTGCCAGAATGACATGTTCTCGTCGAAGCATGCGTCGGTCATTTTGTGTTTTACCTTCATCTCCAGAGCCATGAGCGTTACTTTCAGGCGGGTATCCTCGGGCCTGCATCCTTCATACAATGGAGTAACCGCGTCTAACTCAAGTTGATCCATCTTGGCTTTCTCTCGGGCGGCAGCTCTTGCGTTATCCGTCTGCTTGAGAAGCAGCTCTTGAATATGAGGGTCCTGCACCCAGCCCATCGATGGTCCAGCGTCGTCTGCTCCGCCGGCATCATCATCTTCATGATCATGCCCGTCGACTGCTCCGGCATCTTCCTCATCATCATGTCCTGCATCTTCTACATGATGACTGTGTACAACATCACCGTCGTGATCATCTCCTCGGGATTCTTCGTCTTCTCGCCCGCCCAAGCCGCGGTGGTTGTCTTGCTGCCCTTCCTCATTTCTTGCCCGGCCCCCATGGACGACTTCGTAGTCATCTTCATCACCTTGCCACCGATAGCCATCCATGAAACCACGCAAGAGCAGGTGGTCCCGCACCTGCCCGGATTCCGGGTCCGCAATAAGGCTCTTCAGCTTGCATCTTCGACACGGACATCTTATCTCCGTCTCGTTCTTTTGAAGCATCTCGGCGGACCTCAAAAACCTATTCACGATGCCTTCGGCCATCATGCGGACCATGGTCGCCTGCGGGGTAGAGCAAAACGATATTTTAGAACCAAGAAAAAATTTGGCATGACTTTCCCTAAAAATAGGACCAAAAAGAATGCTTAATGCCAAAATTCTCGCCGAAACGGAAATGAATCAACATTCCGGCAAAATATTGGCAACTATCGAATTTCAAATACCGGTACACCTCCAAACACAAACACATATGCAACACCACAAACATATGCAACACCACGAACATACATAGATCTAGCTAGGCCATAAAAAGTGCATGTGCACATTGTTGTAGGGAGAACAACATAAATATAGCTTCCCCCCTTACTTACCTATCAAAACAAGGTAATTTAACCACTTAAATTGAATGAATCTATGGTGGAAATGAGGTGAAAAAGAGGAGGCACCCGAGACAAGGAGGAGGTGGAGAGAATGAAGTGGGGAGAAAGTGAGTGTGGGTAGGAGAGGCTGTCCAAAATATCTTGTTGCTGCCCACTTACTAATGGCGCACCAACTCTAAATGCGCCATTAGTAATCCAGGTTACTAATGGCACACCTCCTGGTGCTGCGCCATTAGTAGTTTTGCAAAAAAAAATACTAATGGCGCATTGTCCCACAGTGCGCCGTTACTAGTTTAAACTAGTAATGGCGCACGGTGGAACAGTGCGCCATTAGTAGTTTTGCAGAAAAGGGAATAAAAAATATAATAAAAAAACAACATTAGTGGCGCACTTTTTGGCTGGTGCGCCATTACTAGTTACAACTAGTAATGGCGCACTGTATCTGGATGCGCCATTAGTATGTTTGGACAGGCGCAATAGTTAAATTTTTTTTGATACTAATGGCGCACCCTGGGCCAGGTGCGCCATTAGTAGTTTCAACTCTAATGGTGTATCAGTAGGTGGTGCGCCATTAGTATATACTAATGGCGCACCGCTTGTCTGGTGTGCCATTAGTATCAATCCCATCTATAGCCCTTTTTCTAGTAGTGAGACAACCCTAGTTGATACATGAGCTATTCGAGCATACAAAACATGATATTTATTTGAAGGTTTAGAGTTTGGCACATACAAATTTACTTGGAACGACAGGTAGATACCGTATATAGGTAGGTATAGTGGACTCATGTGGAATAACTTTGGGGTTTAAGGGATTGGATGCACAAGTAGTATTCCCTCTTAGTACAAGTGAAGGCTAGCAAAAGACTGGGAAGCAACCAGCTAGAGAGCGACAACAGTCATGAACATGCATTAAAATTAATCAACACCGAATGCAAGCATGAGTAGGATATAATCCACCATGAACATAAATATCGTGAAGGCTATGTTGATTTTGTTTCAACTACATGCGTGAACACGCGCCAAGTCAAGTCACTTAAATCATTCAGAGGAGGATACCACCCTATCATACCACATCATAACTATCTCAATAGCATGTTGGCACGCAAGGTAAACCAATATAACTCATAGCTAATCAAGCATGGCACAAGAAACTATGATCTCTAATTGTCATTGCAAACATGTTTATTCATAATAGGCTGAATCAGGAACGATGAACTAATCATATTTACAAACAACAAAAGAGGTCAAGTTCATACCAGCTTTTCTCATCTCAGTCAGTCCATCATATATCATCATAATTGCCTTTCACTTGCATGTCCGAACGATGTGAATAATAATGATAGTGCATGTGCATTGGACTAAGCTAGAATCTGCAGGCATTCAATAAACAGGAGAAGACAAGGCAATATGGGCTCTTTTGTCAGATAAACAATAATGCATATAAGAGCCACTTCAACAATTTAATTATGGTCTTCTCCTATCGACCCCCAAAGAAAAGAAAAGAAATAAAACTATTTACATGGGAAAGCTCCCAACAAGCAAAAGAAGAACATGAAATCTTTTTGGGTTTTCTTTTTAATTACTACTATAAGCATGGAAATTAAACTAACTGAAAGTTACAACTAATTTTTTTGGTTTTTTATTAAGGTTAATTAAACACACAAGAAGAAAGCATAAAAAGGGAAATAAACTAGCATGGATGATACAATGAAAAAGTATGAGCACCGACATCTAGCAATGAGTGTGTGAACATAATGTAATGTCAGTGGGAAATACGTACTCCCCCAAGCTTAGGCTTTTGGCCTAAGTTGGTCTATGGCCACGGCTGGCCTAGCGGATATCCATAATAGTAGCCGGGGTCGTACTGCGATGCAGCGGCTATCGCCTACTAAGCTGTAGCGTGGCGACGAGCGGCCTCCGCTCTCCTCTCGTACTCATCTACATCCTCTCTGGTAATAGTATATCTTCATTTTGCCTGATGATCAAAGAAGGCAGGAGCAGGGAGAGTAATATGGACAGCATGATGTCTGTCAAAGATTAGTCAATACTAGAGAGGTGATTCATTCCTCTCGAAAAACTGGTGGTGAACCATAGCATTAAAGTCTAGGTAAGCAGGAGGTAATTCAATATCATCTTCGCGTATGGCTATACCAAGAAAATTAGCTATGCGGGTTGCATAAATTCCACCAAAGACATCTCCATTAAATCTATTAAGATGCAACCTACGTGCAACAATGGCTCCCAAATTATAAGATTTGTCTCCTAACATAGCACTCCGAACAATACTGAGGTCAGGGACACACATGTGACATGCCTCATCTTTACCATTAATGCATCTACCTATGAAGAGAGCAAAATAATGTATAGCAGGAAAGTGAATGCTCCCTATGGTAGCTTGTGTAATATCTCTAGATTCTCCCACAGTTATGCTAGCAAGAAAATCTCTAAATTCAGATTTGCGAGGATCCCTTATACTACCCCATTGTGGAAGTTTGCAAGCAGTGGTAAAATCCTCTAAGTCCATAGTGTAAGAATTATCATAAAGATCAAACAGGACAATTGGAGAATTCCGTGAAGTTGAAAATTCAAACCTCCTCACCTAGGTATTGGTGAGGTTGTGATACTAGCTGCACTTCTCTTCCTCGAAGCTCACAAGATCAGCGTTACGCAAATATGTGTTTAATTCTTCCTTAATTCCCGCTCGATCCATAAAGTTCTCAGAAGGCCATTCACAAGGACACACTGGAGCGTCTCTTGGTGGCTCATCATCAGCATCACACATTGCAAGCCTGGGTCCTTGCTTCCTTGAAGAACCACCTTGGAACATTTTCCTAAGCATATTTCTTCCTCTGAAAAATTCTGAATTTTTTTAGTAACTTCAAAAGAAAAGTAAACCAAACTCAATAATATTGATAGCAACTACTCCTACAAGTGCCTAGAGCCTATATCATGCATCAAAACTACTTGGAACCATATAAATTTGACATGCAAGCTCAAGAACAGGGTCACCTAAGCAACAAAAAATTGCAATGAATACAACACTAGAACAAAAACTAATTGGACCAATGGAGGAGTCACATACCAAGGAACAATCTCCCCAAGCAGTTTTGTGAGAGGTGCTTTTAGCAAGGAGATCGAAAATGGCAGCAAGATGAGCTAGAACTCGTGCTTGAGCTGGATATTCGTGTTTGTGGGAGGAAGATGAAGTGTGTGGGTGCAGGAATAAGTGGAGGAGGGACACCGTGGGCCCACGAGGCAGGGGGCGCGCCCAGGAGGTAGGGCGCGCCCTCCACCCTCGTGGGCAGGTGGTTGACCCCCCTGCTATGTTCTTAGTGCCAAATATTCTCAAATATTCTAGAAAATAATCATATTTAAATTTCAGGGCATTTGGAGAACTTTTATTTTCGAGGTATTTTTATATTGCACGGATAATCAGATAACAGAGAGAAAAATATTTATTTTTATTTTATTTAATATAATGAACAGAAAGTAAAAGTGGGGTACAGAAGGTTGTGCCTTCTAGTTTCATCCATCTCATGATCATCAAAAGGAATCCACTAACAAGGTTGATCAAGTCTTGTTAACGAACTCATTCCGAATAACATGGAACCGGAGAAATTTCGAATAACACTATGTTACCTCAATGGGAATATGCACATCCCCAATAATAAGAATATCATATTTCTTCTTGAGAGTAGGAAGAGGAAATTCAAAACCTCCAAATATAATCGATGGCATTTTTCCAATAGAGTTGATACTATGAACTTGAGGTTGTTTCCTCGGAAAGTGTACCGTATGCTCATTACCATTAATATAAAAGTGACATTGCCTTTAGTGCAATCAATAACAGCCCCTGCAGTATTCAAAAAGGGTCTTCCAAGAATAATAGACATACTATCGTCCTCGGGAATATCAAGAATAACAAAGTCCGTTGAAATAGTAATGTTTGCAACTACAACAGGCACATCCTCACAAATACCGACAGGTATAGCAGTTGATTTATCAGCCATTTGCAAAGAGATTTCAGTAGGTGTCAACTTATTCAAATCAAGTCTACGATATAAAGAAAGAGGCATAACACTAACACCGGCTCGAAGATCACATAAAGCAGTTTTAACATAGTTTCTTTTAATGGAGCATGGTATAGTGGGTGCTCCTGGATCTCCAAGTTTCTTTGCTATTCCACCCTTAAAAGTATAATTAGCAAGCATGGTGGAAATTTCAGCTTCCAGTATCTTTCTTTTATTTGTAATAATATCTTTCATGTACTTAGCATAAGGATTGGTTTTGAGCATATCAGTTAATCGCATACGCAAAAAGATAGGTCTAATCATTTCAGCAAAGCACTCAAAATCCTCATCATCCTTTTTCTTGGATGGTTTGGGAGGAAAAGGCATGGGTTTCTGAACCCAAGGCTCTCTTTCTTTACCATGTTTCCTAGCAACAAAATATTTTTATCATAACGTTGATTCTTTGATTGTGGGTTATCAAGATCAACAACAGGTTCAATTTCTATGTCATTATCATTACTAGGTTGAGCATCATCATGAACATTATTATTAACATTACCACTATTTTCAGGTTCATTACTAGATTGAGTTTCAGCATCAGAAATAGAAATATCATTTGGATTCTCAAGTGTTTCAACAATAGGATCACTAGAAGCATGCAAAGTCCTATCATTTTTCTTTTTCTTCTTTTTAGAAGGACTAGGTGCATCTATATTATTTCTCTGAGAATCTTGCTCAATTCTCTTAGGGTGGCCTTCAGGATACAAAGGTTCCTGAGTCATTCTACCACCTCTAGTCATAACTCTAATAGAATTATCATTATTCTTATTATTCAATTCATTAAGCAAATCATTTTGAGCTTTAAGTACTTGTTCTACTTGAGTGGTAACCATAGAAGCATGTTTACTAATAAGTTTAAGTTCACCTTTAACATTAGCCATATAATCACCCAAGTGTTCAAGCATATTTGAATTGTATTTTAATTCTCTACCAAAATAAGCATTAAAATCTTCTTGTTTAGCCATAAATTTATCAAACTCATCTAAGCATGGACTAGCAAATTTAGTAAATGGGATTTCAGCTTTATCATATCTATAGAGAGAATTTACCTTTACTACCTGTGTCGGGTTATCAAGACCATGAGTTTCTTCAATAGGTAATGGATTAAGATAATATGTTTCTTCAACAGGTGGTAAATTAAGACCATGTATTTCTTCAATAGGAGGTAAATTCTTAACATCTTCAGCTTTAATACCCTTTTCTTTCATAGATTTCTTTGCCTCTTGCGTATCTTCAGGACTGAGAAATAGAATACCCCTCTTCTTCGGAGTTGGTTTAGGAATAGGCTCAGGAATAGGCTCCGGAGGTGTCCAATTATTTTCATTTGTCAACATATTATTCGATAGAATTTCAGCTTCATCCGGTGTTCTTTCCCTGAAAACAGAACCAACACAACTATCCAGGTAATCTCTGGAGGCATCGGTTAGTCCATTATAAAAGATATCAAGTATTTCATTTTTCTTAAAAGGATGATCGGGCAAAGCATTAAGTAATTGAAGAAGCCTCCCCCAAGCTTGTGGGAGACTCTCTTCTTCAATTTGCACAAAATTATATATATCCCTTAAAGCAGCTTGTTTCTTATGAGCAGGGAAATATTTAGCAGAGAAGTAATAAATCATATCCTGGGGACTACGCACACAACTAGGATCAAGAGAATTAAACCATATCTTAGCATCACCCTTTAATGAGAACAGAAATATTTTAAGGATGTAAAAGTAACGAGTTCTCTCATCTTTAGTAAACAGGGTAGCTATATCATTTAATTTAGTAAGATGTGCCACAACAGTTTCAGATTCATAACCATGAAAAGGATCAGATTCAACCAAAGTAATTATATCAGGATCAACAGAGAATTCATAATCCTTATCAGTAACAAAGATAGGTGAAGTAGCAAAAGCAGGGTCAGGTTTCATTCTAGCATTTAGAGATTGCTTACTCCATTTAGCTAATAACCTTTTGAGTTCATTTCTATTTTTGCAAGCTAAAATAGCTAAAGAAGCTTCTTGATAAAAAACATAACCCTTAGGAATAACAAGTGATTCTTCATCATCACTTTCATCAGTATCATCAGATTCAATGTTTTCAATTTCTCTAGCCCTAGCAAGTTGTTCATCAAGAAAATCACTAAGTGGCACAGTAGTATCAGGCATAGAGGTAGTTTCATCATAAGTATCATGCATATAAGAAGTGGCATCATCAATAACATGCGACAAATTAGAACGAATAGCAGAAGAAGGTGTAGGTGTCGCAAACTTGCTCATAACAGAAGGTGAATCAAGTGCAGACCTAGATGGCAGTTCCTTACCTCCCCTCGTAGTTGAGGGGTAGATCTTGGTTTTTGGATCTCTCAAGTTCTTCATAATGATAAGCAGATACATATCCCAAGTGACTCAAAGAATAGAGCTATGCTCCCGGGCAACGGCGCCAGAAAATAGTCTTGATAACCCACAAGTATAGGGGATCGCAACAGTTTTTGAGGGTAGAGTATTCAACCCAAATTTATTGATTCGACACAAGGGGAGCCAAAGAATATTCTCAAGTATTAGCAGCTGAGTTGTCAATTCAACCACACCTGGAAACTTAATATCTGCAGCAAAGTGTTTAGTAACAAGGTAATACGATAGTAGTGGTAACGATAGCAAAAGGTAATAGTAGTAAAAGTAATGTTTTTGGTATTTTGTAGTGATGATAGCAATAGCAACGGAAAAGTAAATAAGCGAAGAACAATATATGGAAAGCTCGTAGGCAATGGATCGGTGATTAAGAATTATGCCGGATGCGGTTCATCATGTAACAGTCATAACCTAGGGTGACACAGAACTAGCTCCAGTTCATTGATATAATGTAGGCATGTATTCCAAATATAGTCATACGTGCTTATGGAAAAGAACTTGCATGACATCTTTTGTCCTACCCTCCCGTGTGAAGGAAATATGCCCTAGAGGCAATAATAATGTTATTATTTTATTTCCTTATATCATGATAAATGTTTATTATTCATGCTAGAATTGTATTATCCAGAAACATAATACTTGTGTGAATACATAGACAAACCAAACGTCACTAGTATGCCTCTACTTGACTAGCTCATTAATCAAAGACGGTTATGTTTCCTAACCATAGACATGTGTTGTCATTTGATTAACGGGATCACATGATTAGGAGAATGATGTGATTGACATGACCCGTTCCATTAGCTTAGCACCCGATCATTTAGTATGTTGCTATTGCTTTCTTCATGACTTATACATGTTCCTATGACTATGAGATTATGCAACTCCTGTTTACCGGAGGAACACTTTGTGTGCTACCAAACGTCATAACGTAACTGGGTGATTATAAAGGAGCTCTACAGGTGTCTCCAAAGGTGAATGTTGGGTTGGCGTATTTCAAGATTAGGATTTGTCACTCCGATTGTCGGAGAGGTATCTCTGGGCCCTCTCGGTAATGCACATCACATAAGCCTTGCAAGCATTACAACTAATGAGTTAGTTGCAAGATGATGTATTAAGAAACGAGTAAAGAGACTTGCCGGTAATGAGATTGAACTAGGTATTGAGATACCGATGACCGAATCTCGGGCAAGTAACATACCGATGACAAAGGGAACAACGTATGTTGTTATGCGGTCTGACCGATAAAGATCTTCGTAGAATATGTGGGAGCCAATATGAGCATCCAAGTTCCGCTATTGGTTATTGACCGGAGACGTGTCTCGGTCATGTCTACATTATTCTCGAACCCGTAGGGTCCGCACGCTTAAGGTTTCGATGACAGTTATATTATGAGTTTATGAGTTTTGATGTACCGAAGGAGTTCGGAGTCCCGGATGAGATCGGGGACATGACGAGGAGTCTCGAAATGGTCGAGACATAAAGATCAATATATATTGGACGACTATATTCGGACATCGGAAAGGTTCCGAGTGGTTCGGGTATTTTTCGGAGTACCGGGGAGTTACGGGAATACGGGAGAAGAAGTATATGGGCCTTATTGGGCTTTAGGGGAGAGGGAGAGGCAGGCCGCGCGCCCACCCAAGGCCTAGTCCGAATTGGACTAGGGGGAGGGGCTGCGCCCCCTCCTTCCTTCTCTTCCCTCTTCTCCTTCCTTGTCTCCTACTCCTACTACATGGAAGGACTCCTAGTTGGACTAGGAAAGGGGGAATCCTACTCCCGGTGGGAGTAGGACTCCCCTAGGGCGCGCCATAGAGAGGGCTGACCCTCCCCTCCTCCACTCCTTTATATACGGGGGCAGGGGGCACCCCATAGACACACAAGTTGATCTTCGTGATCGTTCCATAGCCGTGTGCGGTGCCCCCCTCCACCATATTCCACCTTGGTCATATTGTAGCGGTGCTTAGGCGAAGCCCTGCGATAGTTGAACATCAAGATCGTCACCACGCCGTCATGCTGACGGAACTCCTCCCCGAAGCTTTGCTGGATCGGAGCCCGGGGAGCGTCATCGAGCTGAACGTGTGCCAAGAACTCGGAGGTGCCGGAGTAACGGTGCTTGGATCGGTTAGACCGGGAAGACGTACGACTACTTCCTATATGTTGCGTCAACGCTTCCGCTTCGGTCTACGAGGGTACGTAGACAACACTCTCCCCTCTCGTTGCTATGCATCACCATGATCTTGCGTGTGCGTAGGAATTTTTTTGAAATTACTACGTTCCCTAACAGTGGTATCAGAGCCTAGGTTTTTATGGTTTGATGTTATATGCACGAGTAGAACACAAGTGAGTTGTGGGCGATTAAGTCATACTGCTTACCAGCATGTCATACTTTGGTTCGGCGGTATTGTTGGATGAAGCGGCCCGGACCGACATTACTAGTACGCTTACGCGAGACTGGTTCTACCGCCGTGCTTTGCACATAGGTGGCTGGCGAGTGTCAGTTTCTCCAACTTTAGTTGAACCGAGTGTGGCTACACCCGGTCCTTGCGAAGGTTAAAACAGCACCAACTTGACAAACTATTGTTGTGGTTTTGATGCGTAGGTAAGATTGGTTCTTGCTTAAGCCCATAGCAGCCACGTAAAACTTGCAACAACAAAGTAGAGGACGTCTAACTTGTTTTTGCAGGGCATGTTGTGATGTGATATGGTCAAGACATGATGCTGAATTTTATTGTATGAGATGATCATGTTTTGTAACCAAGTTATCGGCAACTGGCAGGAGCCATATGGTTGTCGCTTTATTGTATGCAATGCAATTGCACTATAATGCTTTACTTTATCACTAAATGGTAGCGATAGTCGTGGAAGCATAAGATTGACGAGACGACAATGATGCTACGATGGTGATCAAGGTGTCGCGCCGGTGACGATGGTGATCACGACGGTGCTTCGAAGATGGAGATCACAAGCACAAGATGATGATGGCCATATCATATCACTTATATTGATTGCATGTGATGTTTATCTTTTATGCATCTTATCTTGCTTTGATTGACGGTAGCATTTTAAGATGATCTCTCACTAATTATCAAGAAGTGTTCTCCCTGAGTATGCACTGTTGCGAAAGTTCTTCGTGCTGAGACACCACGTGATGTTCGGGTGTGATAGGCTCTATGTTCAAATACAACGGGTGCAAAACAGTTGCACACGCGGAATACTCAGGTTATACTTGACGAGCCAAGCATATACAGATATGGCCTCGGAACACGGAGACCGAAAGGTCGAGCGTGAATCATATAGTAGATATGATCAACATAGTGATGTTCACCAATGAAACTGCTCCATCTCACGTGATGATCGGACATGGTTTAGTTGATTTGGATCACGTGATCACTTAGAGGATTAGAGGGATGTCTATCTAAGTGGGAGTTCTTAAGTAATATGATTAATTGGACTTAAATTTATCATGAACTTAGTCCTGGTAGTATTTTGCAAATTATGTTGTAGATCAATAGCTCGCGTTGTTGCTTCCCTGTGTTTATTTTGATATGTTCCTAGAGAAAATTGTGTTGAAAGATGTTAGTAGCAATGATGCGGATTGGATCCGTGATCTGAGGTTTATCCTCATTGCTGCACAGAAGAATTATGTCCTTGATGCACCGCTAGGTGACAGACCTATTGCAGGAGCAGATGCAGACGTTATGAACGTTTGGCTAGCTCAATATGATGACTACTTGATAGTTTAGTGCACCATGCTTAATGGCTTAGAATCGGGACTTCAAAGACGTTTTGAACGTCATGGACCATATGAGATGTTCCAGGAGTTGAAGTTAATATTTCAAGCAAATACCCGAGTTGAGAGATATGAAGTCTCCAACAAGTTCTATAGCTAAAAGATGGAGGAGAATCGCTCAACTAGTGAGCATGTGCTCAGATTGTCTGGGTACTACAATCGCTTGGATCAAGTGGGAGTTAATCTTCCAGATAAGATAGTGTTTGACAGAATTCTCTAGTCACCATCACCAAGTTAGTAGAACTTCGTGATGAACTATAATATGCAAGGGATAACGGAAACAACTCCCAAGCTCTTCGTGATGCTGAAATCAACGAAGGTAGAAATCAAGAAAAACATCAAGTGTTGATGGTTGACAAGACCACTAGTTTCAAGAAAAAGGGCAAAGGGAAGAATGGGAACTTCAAGAAGAACGGCAAGCAAGTTGCTGCTCAAGTGAAGAAGCCCAAGTCTGGTCCTAAGCCTGAGACTAAGTCCTTCTACTGCAAAGGGACTGGTCACTGGAAGCGGAACTACCCCAAGTGATTGGCGGATAAGAAGGATGGCAAAGTGAACATAAGTATATTTGATATACATGTTATTGATGTGTACTTTACTAGTGTTTATAGCAACCCCTCAGTATTTGATACTAGTTCAGTTGCTAAGATTAGTAACTCGAAACGGGAGTTGCAGAATAAACAGAGACTAGTTAAGGGTGAAGTGACGATGTGTGTTGGAAGTGGTTCCAAGATTGATATGATCATCATCACACACTCCCTATACTTTCAGGATTAGTGTTGAACCTAAATAAGTGTTATTTGGTGTTTGCGTTGAGCATGAATATGATTTGATCATGTTTATTGTAATACGGCTATTCATTTAAGTAAGAGAATAAATTGTTGTTCTGTTTACATGAATAAAACCTTATATGGTTACACACCCAATGAAAATGGTTCATTGGATCTCGATCGTAGTGATACACATATTCATAATATTGAAACCAAAAAGATGCAAAGTTAATAATGATAGTGCAACTTATTTGTGGCACTGCCGTTTAGGTCATATTGGTGTAAAGCGCATGAAGAAATTCCATGCTGATGGGATTTTGGAATCACTTGGTGCTTGCGAACCATGTCATATGGGCAAGATGACTAAAAACACAGCTCTCCGGTACTATGGAGAGAGCAACAGATTTTTTGGAAATCATACATACAAATGTATGTGGTCCGATGAATGTTGGAGCTCGCGGTGGGTATCATTATTTTCTGACCTTCACAGATGATTTGAGCAGATATGAGTATATCTACTTGATGAAACATAAGTCTGAAACATTTGAAAAGTTTAAATAATTTCAGGGTGAAGTGAAAAATCATTGTGACAAGAAAATAAGGTTTCTACGATCTGATCGTGGAGACAAATATTTGAGTTACGAGTTTGGTCTTCAATTAAAACTATGTGAAATAGTTTCACTACTCACGCCACCTGGAACACCACAATGTAATGGTGTGTCCGAACATCATAACCGTACTTTATTAGATATGGTGCGATCTATGATGTCTCTTACCGATCTACCACTATCGTTTTGGGGTTATGCATTAGAGACAACTGCATTCACGTTAAATAGGGCACCATCTAAATCCGTTGAGACGACACCGTATGAACTATGGTTTGGCAAGAAACCTAAGCTGTCGTTTCTTAAAGTTTGAGGTTGCAATGCTTATGTGAAAAAGTTTCAACCTGATAAGCTCAAACCCAAATCGGAGAAGTGTGTCTTCATAGGATACCCAAAAGAAAATGTTGGGTACACCTTCTATCACAGATCCGAAGGCAAGACATTCGTTGCTAAGAATGGATCCTTTCTAGAGAAGGAGTTTCTCTCGAAAGAAGTGAGTGGGAGGAAAGTAGAACTTGATGAGGTAACTGTACCTGCTCCCTTATTGGAAAGTAGTTCATCACAGAAATCTGTTCTTGTGACTACTGCACCAATTAGTGAGGAAGCTAATAATGATGATCATGTAACTTCATATCAAGTTACTACCGAATCTCGTAGGTAAACCAGAGTGAGATCCGCACCAGAGTGGTACGGTAATCCTGTTCTGGAAGTCATGTTACTAGACCATGACAAACTTGCGAACTATGAGGAAGCAATGATGAGCCCAGATTCTGATAAATGGCTTGAGGCCATGAAATCTGAGATAGGATCCATGTATGAGAACAAAGTGTGGACTTTGGTGGACTTGCCCGAGGATCGGCAAGCCATTGATAATAAATGGATCTTCAAGAGGAAGACGGACACGGATAGTAGTGTTACTATCTACAAAGCTAGAATTATCGCAAAAGGTTTTCGACAAGTTCAAGGTGTTGACTACGATGAGAGTTTCTCACTCATATCTATGCTTAAGACTGTCCGAATCATGTTAGCAATTGCCGCATTTTATGAAATCTGGCAAATGGATAAACAAAACTGCATTCCTTAATGGATTTATTAAAGAAGAGTTGTATGTGATGCAACAAGATGGTTTTGTCAATCCTAAAGGTACTAACAAAATATGCAAGCTCCAGCGATCCATTTATGGACTGGTGCAAGCATCTCAGAGTTGGAATATACGCTTTGATAAGTTGATCAAAGCATATAGTTTTATACAGACTTGCGGTGAAGCCTGTATTTACAAGAAAGTGAGTGGGAGCACTACAGCATTTCTGACAAGTATATGTGAATGACATATTATTCATCGGAAATAATGTAGAATTATTCTGCAAAGCATAAAGGAGTGTTTGAAAGAAGTTTTTCAAAGAAATACCTCAGCGAAGCTGCTTACATATTAAGCATCAAGATCTATAGAGATAGATCAAGACGCTTGATAAGTTTTTTCAATGAGTACATACCTTGACAAGATTTTGAAGTAGTTCAAAATAGAACAGTCAAAGAAAGAGTTCTTGCCTATGTTACAAGGTGTGAAATTGAGTAAGACTCAAAGCCCGACCACGGCAGAAGATAGAAAGAGAGTGAAAGTCATTCCCTATGCCTCAGCCATAGGTTCTATAAAATATGTCATGCTGTGTACCAGATCTATTGTATACCCTACACTGATGTTGGAAAGGGAGTACAATAGTGATCTAGGAGTAGATCACTGGACAACGGTCAAAATTATCCTTACTGGAATAAGGATATGTTTCTCGATTATGGAGGTGACAAAAGGTTCGTCGTAAAGGGTTACATCGATACAAACTTTGTCACTGATCCAGATGATTCTAAGTCTCAATCTGGATGCATATTGAAAGTGGGAGCAATTAGCTAGAGTAGCTCCGTGCAGAGCATTGTTGACATAGAAATTTCCAAAATACATACGGATCTGAATATGGTAGACCCGTTGACTAAACTTCTCTCACAAGCAAAACATGATCACACCTTAGTACTCTTTGGGTGTTAATCACATAGCAATGTGAACTAGATTATTGACTCTAGTAAACCCTTTGGGTGTTGGTCACATGACGATGTGAACTATGGGTGTTAATCACATGCTGATGTGAATTATTGATGTTAAATCACATGTCAATGTGAACTAGATTATTGACTCTAGTGCAAGTGGGAGACTGAAGGAAATATGCCCTAGAGGCAATAATAATGTTATTATTTTATTTCCTTATATCATGATAAATGTTTATTATTCATGCTAGAATTGTATTATCCGGAAACATAATACTTGTGTGAATCCATAGACAAACCAAACGTCACTAGTATGCCTCTACTTGACTAGCTCATTAATCAAAGATGGTTATGTTTCCTAACCATAGACATGTGTTGTCATTTGATTAACGGGATCACATGATTAGGAGAATGATGTGATTGACATGACCCATTCCATTAGCTTAGCACCCGATCATTTAGTATGTTGCTATTGCTTTCTTCATGACTTATACATGTTCCTATGACTATGAGATTATGCAACTCCTGTTTACCGGAGGAACACTTTGTGTGCTACCAAACTTCATAACGTAACTGGGTGATTATAAAGGAGCTCTACAGGTGTCTCCAAAGGTGAATGTTGGGTTGGCGTATTTCGAGATTAGGATTTGTCACTCTGATTGTCGGAGAGGTATCTCTGGGCCCTCTCGGTAATGCACATCACATAAGCCTTGCAAGCATTACAACTAATGAGTTAGTTGCAAGATGATGTATTACTAAACGAGTAAAGAGACTTGCCGGTAATGATATTGAACTAGGTATTGAGATAACGACGACCGAATCTCGGGCAAGTAACATACCGATGACAAAGGGAACAACGTATGTTGTTATGCGGTCTGACCGATAAAGATCTTCGTAGAATATGTGGGAGCCAATATGAGCATCCAAGTTCCGCTATTGGTTATTGACCGGAGACGTGTCTCGGTCATGTCTACATTGTTCTCGAACCCGTAGGGTCCGCACGCTTAAGGTTTCGATGACAGTTATATTATGAGTTTATGAGTTTTGATGTACCGAAGGAGTTCGGAGTCCCGGATGAGATCAGGGACATGACAAGGAGTCTCGAAATGGTCGAGACATAAAGATCGATATATATTGGACGACTATATTCGGACATCGGAAAGGTTCCGAGTGGTTTGGGTATTTTTCGGAGTACCGGGGAGTTACAGGAATACGGGAGAAGAAGTATATGGGCCTTATTGGGCTTTAGGGGAGAGGGAGAGGCAGGCCGCGTGCCCCCCAAGGCCTAGTCCGAATTGGACTAGGGGGAGGGGCTGCGCCCCCTCCTTCCTTCTCTTCCCTCTTCTCCTTCCTTGTCTCCTACTCCTACTACATGGAAGGACTCCTAGTTGGACTAGGAAAGGCGGAATCCTACTCCCGGTGGGAGTAGGACTCCCCTAGGGCGCGCCATAGAGAGGGCCGGCCCTCCCCTCCTCCAATCCTTTATATACGGGGGCAGGGGGCACCGCATAGACACACAAGTTGATCTTCGTGATCGTTCCTTAGCCGTGTGCGGTGCCCCCCTCCACCATATTCCACCTCGGTCATATTGTAGCGGTGCTTAGGCGAAGCCCAGCGACAGTTGAACATCAAGATCATTACCACGCCGTCGTGCTGACGGAACTCCTCCCCGAAGCTTTCCTGGATCGGAGCCCGGGGATCGTCATCGAGGTGAACGTGTGCCAAGAACTCGGAGGTGCCGGAGTAACGGTGCTTGGATCGGTTGGACCGGGAAGACGTACGACTACTTCCTCTACCGTGGCAGCGGGGTCCTTACGGAAACTAAGGGATATTAAGGCCTCCTTTTAATAGAGAACCGGAACAAAGCATTAACACACAGTGAATACATGAACTCCTCAAACTACGGTCATCACTGGTAAGTATCCCGATTATTGTCACTTCGGGGTTAACGGATCATAACACATAATAGGTGACTATAGACTTGCAAGATAGGATCAAGACCTCTCATATATTGATGAAAACATAATAGGTTCAGATCTGAAATCATGGCACTCGGGCCCTAGTGACAAGCATTAAGCATAGCAAAGTCATAACAACATCAATCTCAGAACATAGTGGATACTAGGGATCAAACCCTAACAAAACTAAGTCAATTACATGATAAATCTCATCCAACCCATCACCGTCCAGCAAGCCTACGATGGAATTACTCACGCACGACGATGAGCATCATGAAATTGGTGATGGAGGAAGGTTGATGATGACGATGGCGACGGATTCCCCTCTCCGGAGCCTCGAACAGACTCTGGATCAGCCCTCCCGAGAGAGTTTAGGGCTTGGCAGCGGCTCCGTATCGTAAAACGCGATGAATCCTTCTCTCTGGTTTTTTTCTCCCTGAAAGTGAATATATGGAGTCAGGGTTGAGGTCGGTGGAGCGTCAGGGGGCCCACGAGGCAGGGTGGCACGCCCTAGGGGGGCAGGCGCGCCCCCCACCCTCGTGGGCAGGTGGTGGGCCCCCTGGCCTTCATCTTTTGCAGGTATTTTTCTTATTTTCTAAAAAGTGGCTTCGTGAAGTTTCAGGTCATTCCGAGAACGTTTGCTCCTGCACATAAATAACACCATGGTAATTCTGCTGAAAACAACGTCAGTCCGGGTTAGTTCCATTCAAATCATGCAAGTTAGAGTCCAAAACAAGGGCAAAAGTGTTTGGAAAAGTAGATACGTTGGAGACGTATCAGCTTGCGACACCTAAACCTGCTCCTGCTATTAATTCTGATATGTCGCATGTTATTGATGATGCCACTTATGCATGATACTTGTGATGAAACTACTTCTATGCTTGATACTACTGTGCCACTTGGTGAATTTCTTGATGAACAACTTGCTAGGGCTAGAGAGAATGAAATTATTGAAACTGATAATATTGGTGAAGGTGATGATGAAGATTCTCCCCCTAGATATGAATTGCCTGTTGTTCCTGAGGGTTATGTTATGGATGAAGAAACTGCTAGAGACTTTCTTGCTTGCAATGATAGAAGTGATCTTAAGAAACTTTTAGCTAAGCTGAAACAAAAAACTTTGAATGCTAGAATGAAATATGATCCTGCTTATGCTACTTCACCTATCTTTGTTACTGATAAGGATTATGATTTCTCTGTTGATCCTGAGATAATTACTTTAGTTGAATCTGATCCTTTCTATGGCTATGAATCTGAAACTGTTGTGGCACATCTTACTAAGTTAAATGATATAGCCACGCTGTTCACTAATGATGAGAAAACTCGGTATTATTATATCCTTAAATTATTTCCGTTCTCCTTAAAGGGTGATGCTAATACATGGTTTAATTCTCTTGATCCTGGTTGTGTACGTAGTCTCCAGGATATGATTTATTACTTCTCTGCTAAATATTTCCCCGCTCATAAGAAACAAGCTGCTTTAAGGGAAATATATAATTTTGTGCAAATTGAAGAAGAGAGTCTCCCACAAGCTTGGGGGAGGCTTCTCCAATTACTTAATTCTTTGCCTGATCATCCTCTTAAGAAAAATGAAATTCTTGGTATCTTTTATAATGGACTAACCGATGCTTCCAGAGACCACCTGGATAGTTGTGCTGGTTGTGTTTTCAGTGAAAGAACACCATATGAAACTGAAATTCTATTGAATAATATGTTGACTAATGAAAATAATTGGACACTTCCTGGTCCAATTCCTGAACCAACTTCTGAGCCAACTCCGAAGAAAAGGGGTATTCTATTTCTCAGTCCTGAAGATATGCAAGAGGCAAAGAAATCTATGAAATAAAAAGGTACTAAAGCTGAAGATGTTAAGAATTTACCTCCTATTGAAGAAATAAATGGTCTTAATTTACCGCCTATTGAAGAAATACATGGTCTTGATAACCCGACACAGGTAGTAAAGGTAAATTCTCTCTATAGATATGATAAAGTTGAAATCCCTCCTACTAAGTTTGCTAGCCAATGCTTAGATGAGTTTGATAACTTTATGGTTAAGCAAGAAGATTTCAATGCTTATGTTGGTAGACAATTGAAACATAATGCTTATATGATTGAACACTTGAGTGATTATATGGCTAATGTTAAAGGTGAACTTAAACTTATTAGTAAACATGCTTCTATGGTTACCACTCAAGTAGAACAAGTACTTAAAGCTCAGAATGATTTGCTCAATGAATTAAATACTAAGAAAAATGATAATGCTGTTAGAGTTATGACTAGAGGTGGTAAAATTACTCAGGAACCTTTGTATCCTAAGGGCCATCCTAAGAGAATTGAGCAAGATTCTCAGAGAAATAATGTAGATGCACCTAGTCCTTCTAAGAAGAAGAAAAAGAAAAATGATAGGACTTTGCATGCTTCTAGTGAACATGTTGATGACACACCTAAGAATCCCAATGATATTTCTATTTCTGATGCTGAAACACAATCTGGTAATGAACATGAACCTAGTGATAATTTTAATGATGATGTTCATGTTGATGCTCAACCTAACAATAATAATGATGTAGAAATTGAACCTATTGTTGATCTTGATAACCCACAATCAAAGAATCAACGTTATGATAAGAGAGACTTTGTTGCTAGGAAGCACGGTTAAGAAAGAGAACCATGGGTTCAGAAACCCATGCCTTTTCCTCCTGAACCATCCAAGAAAAAGGATGATGAGGATTTTGAGCGCTTTGCTGGAATGGTTAGACCTATCTTCTTGCGTATCCGTTTGACTGATATGCTTAAAATGAATCCTTATGCTAAGTACATGAAAGATATTGTTACTAATAAAAAAAGATACCGGAAGATAAAATTTCCACCATGCTTGCTAATTATACTTTTAAGGGTGGAATACCTAAGAAACTATGAGATCCCAGAGTACCAACTATACCATGCTCCATTAAAAGAAACTATGTTAAAACTGCTTTATGTGATCTTGCAGCCGGTATTAATGTTATGCCTCTCTCTTTATATTGTAGACTTGATTTGAATAAGTTGACACCTACTGAAATATCTTTGCAAATGGCTGACAAATCAACCGCTATACCTGTCGGTATTTGTGAGGATGTGCCTGTTGTGGTTGCAAATGTTACCATTTTAACGGACTTTGTTATTCTTGATATTCTTGAGGACGATAGTATGTCTATTATTCTTGGAAGACCCTTTTTGAATACTGAAGGGGCTGTTATTGATTGCACCAAAGGCAATGCCACTTTTCATGTTAATGGTAATGAGCATACGGTGCACTTTCCGAGGAAACAACCTCAAGTCCACAGTATCAATTCTATTGGAAAAAATTCCAACTATTACTATTGGAGGTTTTGAATTTCCTCTTCCTACTGTCAAGTAGAAATATGATATCCTTATTGTTGGGGACATGCGTATCCCCGTTGAGGTAACCTAGTGTTATTCGAAAATTCTCCGGTTCCATGTTATTCGGAATGAGTTTGTTAACAAGACCTGATCAACCCTGTTAGTGGATTCCTTTTGATGAGAATGAGATGGATGAATTTATAAAACACAACTCTCTGTACCCTCTTTTTACTTTCTGTTATTTATATTAAATAAAGTAAAAATAGTAATTTCTGTCTGTTTTCTGAATTATCCCTGCAATAAAAAATACCCCGAAAATAAAAGTTCTCCAAATGCCCTGAAAATTAAATATGATTTTATCTGGAATATTTGAGAATATCTGGCACTGAGAACACAGCAGGGGGAGCAAGCACCTGGCCATGAGGGTGGAGGCCGTGCCCTACCCCCCTAGGTGCGCCCCCTACCTCGTGGACCCACGGTGGCTCCCCTCCACTTATTCTACCACACACTCCTTATTCCTCCCACAAACATCACTAGCTAGCTCAAACCCGAGTCCAAGCTCATCTTGCTGCCATTTTCGATCTCCTTGCTCAAATCTCCACTCACAAAACTGCTTTGGGGGATTGTTCTTTGGTATGTGACTCCTCCATTTGTCCAATTAGTTTTTGTTCTAGTGCTTTATTCATTGCATATTTTTGCTGCTTAGGTGACCCTATTCTTGAGCTTGCATGTCAAATTTATATGGTCAAAAGTAGTTTTAATGCATGATATATCCTCTAGGCACTTGTGGGAGTAGTTGCTATCAATTTTGTTGAGTTTGGTCCACTTTTATTTTGAAGTTACTAAAAATTTCAGAAATTTTTCAGAGGAAGAAATATGTTTAGGAAAATGTACCAAGGTGGTCCTTCAGGGTGGCAAGGACCCAGGCTCGCAATACGCGATGCCGATGATGAACCGCCGATGGAAGCTCATGTGCGGGCTTGTGAATGGCCGTCAGAGGACTTTATGGATCGAGCAGGAATCAAGGAAGAATTTAACGCATATGTGCGTAATGCTGATCTTGAGAGCTTCGAGGCAGATAAGTGCCGCCAGTACCACTATCTCACTGATTCCTTTGTGAGAAGGTTTGAATTTTCATCATCATGCAATTCTCAAACTGTCTTGTTTGATCTTTATGAAAATTCTTATACTATGGACTTAGAGGATTTTAATACTGCTTGCAAACTTCCACAATGGGGTAGTCCTAATGAACCTCGCAAATCTGAATTTAGAGATTTTCTTGCTAGTATAACTATGGGGGAATCTAGAGACATAATGCAAGCTACCATAGGGAGCATTCATTTTCCTGTTGTACATTATTTTGCTCTCTTCATAGGTAGATGCATTAATGGTAAAGATGAAGCATATCACATGTGTGTGCCATATCTTAGCGTTCTCAGAAGCGTTGTTTTAGGAGATAAACAATACAACTTGGGGGCTATCGTTGCACGTAGGTTGCATAATAATCGTATTCATGGAGATTTCTTTGGTGGAATTTATGCAACCCGCATAGCTAATTTTCTTGATATACCCATACATGGGTATGATATTGAGTTGCCTCCTATTTATTTAGATTATGAGGCCATGGTTCGTCATCAGTTTGTTGAGAGGAACGATCAGTTCCTCCAGTACTGACTAATCTTTGACAGACGACACACCTATCACGTCGCTCTCCCTGCTCCTGCTTTCTTTGACTCTGAGGCAAAAGGGAGATATGCTATAACTAGGGAGGAGGCGGACGAGTATAAGAGGAGGACGGAGACGGCCTGTCTCCAAGCGGCAGCTCATAAGGCAATAGCTGCTGCATCTCAGTACGACCCCAACTATAACTTTGGATATCCGCCAGGACAACCATGGCCATAGACCAACTTAGGCCAAAAGCCTAAGCTTGGGGGAGTACGTATGTCTCACCGACATTACAGTCATGTTCACACACTCATGCTAGTTGTCGGTGCTCATACTTTTTCATTGTATCATCCATGCTAGTTTATTTTCCCTTTTATGCTTTCTTCTTGTGTGTTTAATAAACCTTAAGAAAAACAAAAAATTAGTTGTAGCTTTTAATTAGTTTAATTTTCATGTTGTAGTAGTAATAATTAAAAAGAAAACCCAAAAAGATTTCTCGTTCTTCTTTTGCTTGTTGGGAGCTTTCCAGTGTAAATAGTTTTATTTCTTTTCTTCTTCTTTGGGGGTCGATAGGAGAAGACCATAATGAAAATGTTGAGTGGCTCTTATATGAATTATTGTTGATCTAACAAAGAGCCCATATTACCTTGTCTTCTCTCTTGAATTGATTGCTTGCAGATTCCAGCTTAGTCCAATGCACGTGCACTATTATTATTATCCACACTATTTAGTCGTGCAAGTGAAAGGCAATTATGACGATATATGATGGACTGATTGAGATGAGTGAAGCTGGTATGAACTCGACCTCTCTAGTTTTTGTAAATATGATTAGTTCATAGTTCCTGATTCAGCCTATTATGAATGAACATGTTTGCAATGACAATTGGAGATTATAGTTGCTCATGCCATGCTTAATTAGCTAGGATCTTATAATGGTTTACCTTGCGTGCCAACATGCTATTAAAATGGTTGTGATGTGGTATGATAGGGTGGTATCCTCTTTTGAACGATTCGAGTGGCTTGACTTGGCACATGTTCATGCATGTAGTTGAAACAAAATCAACTTAGCCTCTACGATATTTATGTTCATGGTGCATTATATCCTACTCATGCTTGCATTCGGTGTTGATTAATTTTAATGCATGTTCATGACTGTTGTCGCTCTCTAGCTGGTCGCTTCCCAGTCTTTTGCTAGCCTTCACCTGTACTAAGCGGGAATACTGCTTGTGCATCCAATTCCATAAACCCCAAAGTTGTTCCATATGAGTCCACCATACCTACCTATATACAGTATCTACATGCCGTTCCAAGTAAATTTGTATGTGCTAAACTCTAAACCTTCAAATAAACATTCTGTTTTGTATGCTTGAATAGCTCATGTATCAACTAGGGTTGTCTGTATCTTCTATGTTAGGCGGTTTATTCTCAAGAGGAGTGGACTCCGCTCCTCACTCATGAGAAAATGGCTGGTCACCGGGATGCCCAGTCCCATGCTTTATGAAAAACAGATCAAAATAATTGCAAAAAAAACTCCCCCGGGACCGCTGTCATTTGCATTCATTACTGTTAGTTTACATTGAGTATGACTTGATCTCTTTTACCATGAATTACAATGTCTAGTCAGTCCTTGATCTTTAAAGGTGCTCTACATTTATGTTTTGCGGTCTCAGAAAGGGCTAGCAAGATACCATCCTGTTATATCATATCATGATTGTTTTGAGAAAGTGTTGTCATCCGAGATTTATTATTATTGCTCGCTAGTTGATTATGCCATTGATATGCGTAAACATGAGACCTAAATGTTATTGTGAATATGGCTAGTTCATAATCTTTGCTAAAAACCTGAATGCTGGCTTTACATATTTATAACAACAAGAGTTTGTATCAACAGAGTTTGTAAAAGTTTTCCTTTATCACTTTCAGTTTATCAACTGAATTGCTTGAGGACAAGCAAAGGTTTAAGCTTGGGGGAGTTGATACGTCTCTGTCGTATCTACTTTTCCAAAACCTTTTGCCATTGTTTTGGACTCTAACTTGCATGATTTGAATGGAACTAACCCGGAATGACGCTGTTTTCAGCAGAATTGCCATGGTGTTATTTTTGTGTAGAAATTAAAGTTCTCAAAATGACCTGAAAATCAACGGAGAATTATTTTAGAATATATAAAAAATACTGGAAGGAAGATCCACGTCAGGGGGGCCTCCACCTGTCCATGAGGATGGGGGTGCGCCCTACCCCCTAGGCGCGCCCCCCTGCCTCATGGGCCCCTTGACGCTCCACCGACCTCAACCCTGACTCCATATATTCACTTTCGGGGAGAAAAAACCAGGGAGAAGGATTCATTGCGTTTTATGATACGGAGCCGCCGCCAAGCCCTAAACTCTCTTGGGAGGGCTGGTCTGGAGTCCGTTCGAGGCTCCGGAGAGGGGAATCCGTCGCCATCGTCATCATCAACCTTCCTCCATCACCAATTTCATGATGCTCACCGCCGTGCGTGAGTAATTCCATCGTAGGCTTGCTGGACGGTGATGGGTTGGATGAGATTAATCATGTAATCGAGTTAGTTTTGTTAGGGTTTGATCCCTAGTATCCACTATGTTCTGAGATTGATGTTGCTATGACTTGTCACTAGGGCCCGAGTGCCATGATTTCAGATCTGAACCTATTATGTTTTCATCAATATATGAGAGTTCTTGATCCTATCTTCCAAGTCTATAGTCACCTACTATGTGTTATGATCCGGAAACCCCGAAGTGACAATAATCGGGACCACTCCCAGTGATGACCATAGTTTGAGGAGTTCATGTATTCACTATGTGTTAATGCTTTGTTCCGGTACTCTATTAAAAGGATGCCTTAATATGCCTTAGTTTCCAATAGGACCCCGCTGCCACGGGAGGGTAGGACAAAAGATGTCATGCAAGTTCTTTCCATAAGCACGTATGACTATATTCGAAATACATGCCTACATTACATTGATGAATTGGAGCTAGTTCTGTGTCACCCTATGTTATGACTGTTACATGATGAACTGCATTCGGCATAATTCTCCATCACCGATCCATTGCCTACGAGCTTTCCATATATTGTTCTTTGCTTATTTATTTTTCCGTTGCTACTGTTACAATTACTATAAAACCCAAAAATATTACTTTTGCCACCGTTACCACTAATATCATATTACTTTGCTACTAAACACTTTGCTGTAGATATTAAGTTTCTAGGTGTGGTTGAATTGAAAACTCAGCTGCTAATACTTGAGAATATTCTTTGGCTCCCCTTGTGTCGAATCAATAAATTTGGGTTGAATACTCTACCCTCGAAAACTGTTGCGATCCCCTATACTTGTGGGTTATCAACCGACCGTGCCGGAGAGATGGTATTCGGCCGGCGTTGTCGTGGAGAGGACGCTCCGCGTGTGGGCGTTCTCACACTGGAGGGGTGAAAGGGGGTTTTGTTGGGGAACACAGTAATTTGAAAAAATTCCTATGCACACACAAGATCTATCTAGGTGATGCATAGCAACAAGAGGGGAAGAGTGTTGTCCACGTACCCTCATAGACCGTAAGAGGAAGCATCATGACAACGCGGTTGATGTAGTCATACGTCTTAGCACCGAAGGTACGACACCTCCGCGATCTACACACGTTTAGCTCGGTGACGTCCCATGAACTCTAGATCCAGCTGAGTGTCGAGGGAGAGTTTCATCAGCACGACGGCGTGATGACGGTGATGATGAAGCTACTGGAACAGGACTTCGCCGAAGCACTGCTACGATATGACCGAGGTGGATAATTGTGGAGGGGGGCACCGCACACGGTTAAGACAATGATAAACTTGTGTGTCTATGAGGTGCCCCCTCCCCTGTATATAAAGGAGTGGAGGAGGGGGGAGAGCCGGCCCTCTATGGCGCGCCCTAGGGGAGTCCTACTCCCACCGGGAGTAGGATTCCCCCCTTCCAAGTAGTAGGAGTAGGAGAGAAGGAAGGGGAGGAGAGAGGGAAGGAAAGGGGGGGGCGGTTCCCACCCAATTCGGATTGGGTTAGGGGCGCGCCTCCCACCTTTTTCCTTCCTCGCCTCTATTCCACTAAGGCCCAATAAGGCCCATACACTCTCCAGGGGGTTCCGGTAACCTCCCAGTACTCCGGAAAATGCCCGAACTCATCCGGAACCATTCCTATGTCCAAACATAGGATTCCAATATATCGATCTTTATGTCTTGACCATTTCGAGACTCCTCGTCATGTCGATGATCATATTCGGGACTTTGAACTACCTTCGGTACATCAAAACACATAAACTCGTAATACCGATCATCATCGAACGTTAAGCGTGCGGCCCCTACGGGTTCGAGAACTATGTAGACATGACCAAGACTTATCTCCAGTCAATAACCAATAGCGGACCCTGGATGATCATATTGGTTCCTACATATTCTGCGAAGTTCTTTATCGGTCAAACCACACAACAACATACGTTGTTCCCTTTGTCATCGGTATGTTACTTGCCCGAGAGTCGATCGCCGGTATCTCAATACCTAGTTCAATCTCGTTACCGGCAAGTCTCTTTACTCATTCCGTAAGGCATCATCCCGCAAATAACTCATTATTCACATTGCTTGCAAGGCTTATAGTGACGTGCATTACCGAGAGGGCCCGGAGATACCTCTCCGATACTCGGAGTGTAGGGATGGAAAAAAAGCTCGAAGCTCGTGAGCTAAACACGTAGCTCATGACTCGGCTCGAATTGACTCGAACTCGAAGAATAACGAGCCGAGCAAAAGCTTTAGTTTAAGATCGTTTACATACCAAGTTAAACGAGCCAATCTCACGAGTACTCGGGTGAATCGTTAAGCTCGGTAAAAAAATTTAATGTTTTTAGGGGTAGTAAAATACAATCACTAAACACCCTGCGTCCCAGCAGAAGGCCCAACCACTCAAGGCCGAGCCACCTAGGAGACTCACACGTACATGACCACATGTGCACATGCTAAATTCTTAGTTAATATTTTTATCGTATTTGTAAGGTCTAATGTTCATATCTTTAACGAGCTTAACAAGCTAAACAAGCCAGCTCGTGAGTTATACGAGTCGAGCCAATCTTGAATTTGAGCTCGTTATAGTAACGAGTCGAGTCGAGCTAGCTCGTTAATGAAACGAGCTTTAGCGAGTCGAGTCGAGCTGGCTCGACTCGGCTCGAATTCCACCCCTATCAGAGTGACAAATCCTAATCTCGATCTATGCCAACTCAATAAACACCATCGGAGACACCTGTAGAGCATCTTTATAGTCACCCAGTTATGTTGTGACGTTTGATAGCACACTAAGTGTTATTCCGGTATTCAGGAGTTGCATGATCTCATAGTCATAGGAACATGTATAAGTTATGGAGAAAGCAATAGCAACAAACTAAAGGATCATCGTGCTAAGGTAACGGATGGGTCAAGTCAATCACATCATTCTCTAATGATGTGATCCCGTTAGTCAAATGACAACTCAAGTCTATGGTTAGGAAACATAACCATCATTGATTCAACGAGCTAGTCAAGTAGAGGCATACTAGTGGTACTCTGTTTGTCTATGTATTCACGCATGTACTGAGTTTCCGGTTAATACAATACTAGCATGAATAATAAACATTTAAGGAAATATAATAACAACTTTATTATTGCCTCTAGGGCATATTTCCTTCAGTCTCCCACTTGCACTAGAGTCAATAATCTAGATTACATTGTAATGATTCTAACACCCATGGAGTCTTGGTGCTGATCATATTTTGCTTGTGAGAGAGGCTTAGTCAACGGGTCTGCAACATTCTGATCCGTATGTATCTTGCAAATTTATATGTCTCCCTTCTTGACTTGATCGCGGATGGAATTGAAGCGTCTCTTGATGTGCTTGGTTCTCTTGTGAAATCTGGATTCCTTTGCCAAGGCAATTGCACAAGTATTGTCACAATATATTTTCATTGGACCCGATGCACTAGGTATTACACCTAGATCGGATATGAACTCCTTCATCTAGACTCCTTCATTTGCTGCTTCCGAAGAAGCTATGTACTCCGCTTCACATGTAGATCCCGCCACGAAGCTTTGCTTGGAACTGCACCAACTAACAGCTCCACCATTTAATAAAAGTACGTATCCGGTTTGTGAGTTAGAGTCATCCAGATCAGTGTCAAAGCTTGCATCGACGTAACCATTTACGACGAGCTCTTTGTCACCTCCATAAACGAGAATCATATCCTTAGTCCTTTTAAGGTATTTTAGGATGTTCATGACCACTGTCCAGTGATCCACTCCTGGATTATTTTGGTACCTCCCTGCTAAACTAATAGCAAGGCACACATCAGGTCTGGTACACAACATTGCATACATGATAGAACTTATGGCTGACGCATAGGGAATGAATTTCATTTTCTCTCTATGTTCTACAGTGGTCGGACATTGAGTCTGACTCAACTTCACACCTTGTAACATAGGCAAGAACCCTTTCTTTGCTTGATCCATTTTGAACTTCTTCAAAACTTTATCAAGGTATGTGCTTTGTGAAAGTCCAATTAAGTGTCTTGTTCTATCTATATAGATCTTGATGCCTAATATATAAGCAGCTTCACCGAGGTCTTTCATTGAAAAATTCTTATCCAAGTATCCTTTTATGCTATTCAGAAATTCAGTATCATTTCCGATCAACAATATGTCAGCTACATATAATATCAGAAATGCTACAGAGCTCCCACTCACTTTCTTGTAAATACAGGCTTCTCCAAAAGTCTGTATAAAACCATATGCTTTGATCACACTATCAAAGCGTATATTCCAACTCTGAGAGGCTTGCACTAGTCCATAAATGGATCGCTGGAGCTTGCACACTTTGTTAGCACCTTTTGGATCGACAAAACCTTCTGGCTGCATCATATACAACTCTTCTTTAAGATATCCATTAAGGAATGTAGTTTTGACATCCATTTGCCAAATTTCATAATCATAAAATGCGGCAATTGCTAACATGATTCAGACGGACTTAAGCATTGCTACAGGTGAAGGTCTCATCGTAGTAAACTCCTTGAACTTGTTGAAAACCTTTTGCAACAAGTCGAGCTTTGTAGACAGTAACATTACCGTCAGCGTCAGTCTTCTTCTTGAAGATCCACTTACTCTCTATGGTCTGCTGATCATCGGACAAGTCAACCAAAGTCCACACTTTGTTCTCATACATGGATCCCATCTCAGATTTCATGGCCTCAAGCCATTTTGCGGAATTTGGGCTCATCATCGCTTCCTCATAGTTCGTAGGTTCGTCATGGTCAAGTAACATGACCTCTAGAACATGATTACTATACCACTCTGGTGCGGATCTTACTCTGGTTGACCTACGAGGTTTGGTAGTAACTTGATTATAATCTTCATGATCATCATCATTAGCTTCTTCACTTACTGGTGTAGGAATCACTCGAACTGATTTCAGTGATGAACTTCTTTCCAATAAGGGAGAAGGTACAATTACCTCATCAAGTTCTACTTTCCTCCCACTCACTTCTTTCAAGAGAAACTCCTTCTCTAGAAAGGATCCATTCTTAGCAATGAATATATTGCCTTCGGATCTGTGATAGAAGGTGTACCCAACAGTCTCCTTTGGGTATCCTATGAAGACACATTTCTCCGATTTGGGTTTGAGCTTATTAGGTTGAAGCTTTTTCACATAAGCATCACAGCCCCAAACTTTAAGAAACGACAACTTGGGTTTCTTGCCAAACCATAGTTCATAAGGTGTTGTCTCAATGGATTTTGATGGTGCCCTATTTAATATGAATGAAGCCGTCTCTAAAGCATAACCCCAAAATGATAGCGGTAAATCAGTGAGAGACATCATAGATCGCACCATATCTAATAAAGTGCGGTTACGACGTTCGAACACACCAATACGTTGTGGTGTTCCAAGTGGCATGAGTTGCGAAACTATCCCGCTTTGTTTCAAATTAAGACCAAACTCATTACTCAAATATGCACCTCCACAATCAGATCGTAGAAACTCGATTTTCTTGTTATGATGATTTTCCACTTCACACCGAAATTCTTTGAACTTTTCAAATGTTTCAGACTTATGTTTCATTCAGTAGATATACCCATATCTGCTCAAATCATCTGTGAAGGTAAGAAAATAACGATATCTGCCGCAAGCCTCAATGTTCATTGGACCACATACATCAGTATGTATGATTTCTAATAACTCTGTTGCTTGCTCCATTGTTCTGGAGAACGGAGTTTTAGTCATCTTGCCAATGAGGCATGGTTCGCAAGTACCAAGTGATTCATAATCAAGTGATTCCAGAAGTCCATCAGAATGGAGTTTCTTCATGCGCTTTACACCAATATGACCCAAACGGTAGTGCCACAAATAAGTTGCACTATCATTATCAACTCTGCATCTTTTGGCTTCAATAATATGAACATGTGTATCACTACTATCAAGATTTAGTAAAAATAGACCACTCATCAAGGGTGCATGACCATAAAAGATATTACTCATATAAATAGAACAACCATTTTTCTGTGATTTAAATGAATAACCGTCTCGCATCAAACAAGAACCAGATATAATGTTCATGCTCAATGCTGGCACCAAATAACAATTATTTAGGTCTAAAACTAATCCCGAAGGTAGATGTAGAGGTAGCGTGCCGACGGCGATCACATCGACTTTGGAACCATTTCCCACACGCATCATCACCTCGTCCTTAGCCAATCTTCGCTTAATCCGTAGCCTCTGTTTCGAGTTGCAAATATTAGCAACGGAACCAGTATCAAATACCCAGGTGCTACTGCGAGCATTAGTAAGGTACACATCAATAGCATGTATATCAAATATACCTTTGACTTTGCCATCCTTCATCTCCGCCAAATACTTGGGGTAGTTCCGCTTCCAGTGACCAGTCCCTTTGCAGTGGAAGCACTCAGTTTCAGGCTTAGGTCCAGACTTGGGTTTCTTCACTTGAGCAGCTAGCTTGCTGTTCTTCTTGAAGTTCCCCTTCTTCCCTTTACCCTTTTTCTTGAAAGTAGTGGTCTTGTTGACCATCAACACTTGATTTCTACCTCCGCATCCTTTAGCATTGCGAAGAGCTCAGGAATAGTCTTATCCATCCCTTGCATATTATAGTTCATCACGAAGCTCTTGTAGCTTGGTGGCAGTGATTGAAGAACTGTGTCAATGACACTATCATCAGGAAGATTAACTCCCAACTAAGTCAAGTGGTTGTGGTACCCAGACATTCTGAGTATATGTTCACTGACAGAACTATTCTCCTCCATTTTGCAGCTGTAGAATTTATTGGAGACTTAATATCTCTCAATCTGGGCATTTGCTTGAAATATTAACTTCAACTCCTGGAACATCTCATATGATCCCTGACGTTCAAAACATCGTTGAAGTCCCAGTTCTAAGCCGTAAAGCATGGCACACTGAACTATCGAGTAGTCATCAGCTTTGCTCTGCCAGGTGTTCACAACATCTAGCGTTGCTCCTGCAGCGGGTTTGCCACCTAGCGGTGCTTCCAGGACATAATTCTTCTATGCAGCAATGAGGATAATCCTCAAGTTATGGACCCAATACGTGTAGTTGCTACCATCATCTTTCAACTGAGCTTTCTCTAGGAACGCATTAAAATTCAACGAAACAACAACACGGGCCATCTATCTACAATAACATAAACATGCAAAATACTATCATGTACTAAGTTCATGATAAATTAAAGTTCAATTAATCAAATTACTTAAGAACTCCCACTTAGATAGACATCTCTCTAATCATCTAAGTGATCACGTGATCCATATCAACTAAACCATGTCTGGTCATCACGTGAGATGGAGTAGTTTTTCAATGGTGAACATCACTATGTTGATCATATCTACTATATGATTCACGCTCGACCTTTCGGTCTTAGTGTTCCAAGGCCATATCTGCATATGCTAGGCTCGTCAAGTTTAACCCGAGTATTCTGCGTGTGCAAAACTGGCTTGCACCCGTTGTATGTGAACGTAGAGCTTATCACACCCTATCATCACGTGGTGTCTAGGCACGACGAACTGTAGCAACGGTGCATACTCAGGGAGAACACTTGTACCTTGAAATTTAGTGAGAGATCATCTTATAATGCTACCGCCGAAGTAAGCAAAATAAGATGCATAAAGCATAAACATCACATGCAATCAATATAAGTGATATGATATGGCCATCATCATCTTGTGCGTTTGATCTCCATCTCCAAAGCACTGTCATGATCACCATTGTCACTGACTTGACACCTTTATCTCCATCGAAGCATCGTTGTCGTCTTGCTAACTATTGCTTCTACAACTACCGCTATGCTTAGTGATAAAGTAAATCAATTACATGGCAATTGCATTTCATACAATAAAGCGACAACCATATGGCTCCTGCCAGTTGTCGATAACTCTGTTACAAAACATGATCATTTCATAAAATAAAATTTAGCATCATGTCTTGACCATATCACATCACAACATGCCCTGCAAAAACAAGTTAGATGTCCTCTAATTTGTTGTTGCAAGTTTACGTGGCTGCTACGGGCTGAGCAAAAACTGTTCTTACCTACGTATCGAAAACCACAACGCTGTATAGTGATTGCTTTTTGATCTTCAGAAACAACCCTGTTCATTGAATCCGATTCAACTAAAGTTGGAGAAACTGACACCCACTAGCCACCTGTGTGCAAAGCACGTCAGTAGAACCAGTCTCACGTAAGCGTACGCGTAATGTCGGTCTGAGCCGCTTCATCCAACAATACCGCTGAATCAAGAATCAACTAGTTATGACAAGCAATATGTATATACCCACGCCCACAAATCCTTTGTGTTCTACTCGTGCATATAACATCTATGCATAGACCCGGCTCAGATGCCACTATTGGGGAACGCAGTAATTTCAAAAAAATTCCTACGCACACACAATATCTATCTAGGTGATTCATAGCAACAAGAGGGGAAGAGTGTTGTCCATGTACCCTCGTAGACTGTAAGCGGAAGCATTATGACAACGCGGTTGATTTAGTCGAACATCCTCATTATCCGACCGATCCTAGCACCGAAGGTACGGCACCTCCGCGATCTGCACACGTTCAACTCAGTAACGTCCCACGAACTCAATATCTAGCTGAGTGTCGAGGGAGAGTTTCGTCAGCATGACGGCCTGATGACGGGATGATGAAGCTACCGAAACAGGGCTTCGCCTAAGCACCTCTACGATTTGACCAAGGTGGATTATGGTGGAGGGGGCACCACACACGATTAAGACAATGATCAACTTGTGTGTCTATGGGGTGCCCCTCCCCCGTATATAAAGAAGTGGAGGGGGAGGGCCGGCCCTCTATGGCACGCCCTAGGGGAGTCCTACTCCCATCGGGAGTAGGATTCCCCCCTTCCATGTAGTAGGAGTAGGAGAGAAGGAAGGGGAGGAGAGAGGGAAGGAAAGGGGGGGGGGGCGGCCCCCACCCAATTTGGATTGGGCTAGGGGAGTGCGCCTCCCACATTTTCCCTTCCTTTCCTCTATTCCACTAAGGCCCAATAAGGCCCATACACTCCCCGAGGGGGTTCCGGTAACCTCCCGGTACTCCGGAAAATGCCCGAACTCATCCGGAACCATTTCGATGTCCAAACATAGGCTTCCAATATATCGATCTTTATGTCTCGACCATTTCGAGACTCCTCGTCATGTCCATGATCATATCTGGGACTCTGAACTACCTTCGGTACATCAAAACACATAAACACATAATACCGATCGTCACCGAACGTTAAGCGTGCGGACCCTACGGGTTCGAGAACTATGTAGACATGACCGAGACTCATCTTCGGTCAATAACCTATAGGGGAACCTGGATGCTCATATTGGTTCCTACATATTCTACGAAGATCTTTATCGGTCAAACCGCACAACAACATACGTTGTTCCCTTTGTCATCGCTATGTTACTTTCCCGAGATTCGGTCGTCGGTATCTCAATACCTAGTTCAATCTAGTTAATGGCAACTCTCTTTACTCGTTCCGTAATGCATCACCCCGCAACTAACTCATTAGTCACATTGCTTGCAAGGCTTATAGTGATGTGCATTACCGATAGGGCCCAGAGATACCTCTCCTATACTCGGAGTGACAAATCCTAATCTCGATCAATGCCAACTCAACAAACACCATCGGAGACACCATTAGAGCATCTTTATAGTCACCCAGTTACGTTGTGATGTTTGATAGCACACTAAGTGTTCCTCCGGTATTCGGGAGTTGCATTATCTCATAGTCATAGGAACATGTATAAGTTATGGAGAAAGCAATAGCAATGAACTAAACGATCATCGTGCTAAGCTAACAGATGGGTCAAGTCAATCACATCATTCTCTAATGATTTGATCCCGTTAACCAAATGAAAACTCATGTCTATGGTTAGGAAACATAACCATAATTGATTCAACGAGCTAGTCAAGTAGAGGCATACTAGTGACACTCTATTTGTCTATGTATTCACACATGTACTAAGTTTCCGGTTAATACAATTCTAGGATGAATAATAAACTTTTATAACGATATAAGGAAATATAAATAACAACTTTATTATTGACTCTAGGGCATATTTCCTTCAGGTTTGCTGAGTGGTTCCTCCATGCGGGCTTCGCCCACCTCCCGACAGGCTCACCGGTGATGTTCCGACTGGAGGAAGTGCGTCCAAACTCCAGGACTCCGCCGATAGGACTCACCGTCACCTGCACCAACAGACTTGATGCATACTACCTCCTCTGCAAGGTGTTTTGGTGTGGATGCGAATTCATCACATTCACAACCCACAACATCTTCACAAACTTCGATTGCATCTTCCCCACCCGTGATGGTATGCACATCCTCCCCTACTACATCGGCCAGGTGAAAGTGCAACTATCCCTAGGTGGTTTTGGTAATTCCTAACAACATATAGCTCATTGAGCTAACATTATTCCAAGATTAATATTTCAGGAAAAGCTCAATGAATGGCATGGCATGGATGAGGAAAGTGGACCCCTCAAAATACTAAGGACAAAAAGATTGGCTCAAGCTCAAAGCTCAAGACTCTACATTTTATATTTTAGTGATACAAGATCACATTGAGTCTATAGGAAAAGCCAATACTATCAAGGCGGGATGAGGTGTTGCTTGATGAGGTTCTTGCTTCATAGTGCTTAGTGATATGCTCAAAAACCCTCAACTACCTTCCCACATCCACATATGACCTAAACCAAAAGTAAAACTCGGCCCCACTGATTCTTTCTATCCGGCACCACTCAGTTTAGATGTCATAGCCACTGCCACAAACCCTAGGCAAATTGGCCTCACCGATAGGGATCTCGGTCACACCGAGATGGGGTTGTAACCTCTCTGTTTCCCTTTGTAACATTTCAGTCCTACCGAGATGAGCGATCGGTCCCACCGAGATTGCAATGTAAACTCTCTGTTTCCCTTTTTGTAACATTTCGGTCCCACCGAAATGAGCGATCGGTCCCAGCGAGTTTAACTGACCAACTCTCTGGTTAGCTTATTACCAAAATCGGTCCCACCGAGTTTGTGTAATCGGTCACAACGATATTACGTTATGCCCTACCCCTAACCATATCGGTCCTACCGAGTTGCATCTCAGTCCCACCGAAAATCCGAACGGTCACTAGGTTTGCTAAATCGGTCTGACCGAGTTTCTCAATTCGGTCTCACCGAGATTGGTAAATTGTGTGTAACGGTTAGTTTTTGTGTGGAGACTATATATACCCATCCACCCACTCTTCATTCGTGGAGAGAGCCATCAGAACATACCTACACTTCCAATACACATTTTCTGAGAGAGAACCACCTACTCATGTGTTGAGACCAAGATATTCCATTCACACCATATGAATCTTGATCTCTAGCCTTCCCCAAGTTGCTTTCCACTCAAATCTTCTTTCCACCAAATCCATATCCTGTGAGAGAGAGTTGAGTGTTGGGGAGACTATCATTTGAAGCACAAGAGCAAGGAGTCCATCATCAACACACCATTTGTTACTTCTTGGAGAGTGGTGTCTCCTAGATTGGCTAGGTGTCACTTGGGAGCCTCCGACAAAGATTGTGGAGTTGAACCAAGGAGTTTGTAAGGGCAAGGAGATCGCCTACTTCGTGAAGATCTACCGCTAGTGAGGCAAGTCCTTCATGGGAGATGGCCATGATGGGATAGAAAAGGTTGCTTCTTCGTGGACCCTTTGTGGGTGGAGCCCTCCATGGACTCGCGCAACCGTTACCCTTCATGGGTTGAAGTCTCCTTCAACGTGGATGTACGATAGCACCACCTATCGGAACCACGACAAAAATATCTGTGTCTCCAATTGCGTTTGAATTCTCCAAGCCCTTCCCTTTACATTCTTGCAAGTTGCATGCTTTACTTTCCGCTGCTCATAGACTCTTTGCATGCTTGCTTGAATTGTGTTAAGATTGCTTGACTTGTGCTAAGATAGCTAAAATCTACCAAAGACTAAAATTGGGAAAAGGCTAGATTTTTATTTGGTCAAGTAGTCTAATCACCCCCCTCTAGACATACTTTTGATCCTACACCAGGAAAGTATGGAGAGGAGGAGCAGTGAAGAGGAGGTGCAGTGAAGATGGTGGTGAAGTCCCGGTCTCATGAGCTTGTCTTGCCCTAGGGTGTTAGGGCTTTTTATCTTTTATATATTTCTATCTTAATTATGTCGTTGGTTGTACCGCGAACTTTTAATCTCGGTCGTGTTATCCCCTAAGAACTTTGTTATGCTTGCTACCCTTATTTGATATGTGTTGGTTATCAGTGTTTTTGCTTGCTATTTCTATCTTATTTGACGTGAGATAAATCGCTAGATGGATATGGTGCTGTACACGAGCCCTTCTGCTAAATCAATCAATGAAAGGGTGTTCCTCAATGAAAACCAGCAAGTTTTCTCCCATTTAGAGTAGGGTCAAGTTTTCGCACGCGTGGATAACAGACTATTTGAAGTGTCGAAAAGGAAACTAAAGCTAGAAAAATGAGCCATGTTGATGTTGAAAAGAAGAAGAAAAGCTAATTTTTGAATAGTTTGTGGGCTATGCTATGGTTTAGGGCACCCTATGTTTTATGTAAGAAGTATGCTATGGTTGCTACTTTTTATGTTATGGATGTATGCTTACCACGTGGGATATCGGTAGATGGATACGGTGCCGTAGCCGAGCCGCAGACATGCTCCATAGATGGATATGGTGCCGTAGGCGAGCCCTAAACATGCTCTCTAGATGGATATGCTGGATAATGGTGCCACCAAACTTTATTTTAGACGTGGTTTCAGATGGATATCATGATCTACATAATTAAGTCTGACATGTTCTTAATAAAAAACAAAAACAAAAAATCATGTATACAATAATTTTCTTGCAACAAAAACATGTATATAATACCCACATGTCAAAAAATGGAAGTGTTGTGCCATAGGCTATATACAGAAGGAAATTTCCATGATTTGTACACATAAATTTGACATGGGCAAGTCCAACAATAAATCGATTTACCATCATGCACTATTTTTGTTCGGCATGGCAATAAATGGATTTATCATGGTAATAATCAAGGGAAAAAATAGAGCCAGCGCGTGGGCCTTCGACACTCAACGCAATGAGACGGCCCAACCAGAGCTTAGTTTCAATTTGGGCCCTAGAACTACATTTTTTTTCTTCTGCGGTCGGTGTTGTCTGACGAAACTAAAGAAATTGAAAGTGTACAAAACTGACGAAACTGACATGATCCGCAAATTAAGCAACACAGAGCATAGGGCACATGATCCACAAATTAAGCAACACAAAGCATAGAGAACATGATCCACAAATTTAAGCAAATCATAGAGCACATGATCCACAAATTTAACCAAATCCTAGAGCACATGACAGCACACTAATAACATCTCTAACGAGTGATGACCAGCAAGTAAGTAAATCCTAGAGCAACTACACAAAAATAAAAGGGATAAAATCCTAAAGCTATCAGATTCGCCTGCTTGTTCAATTGAATCATCTGCTTCAAGTTCTTGTTCATCTTCTTTATTTCCCCTTCAGATATGCATCCCCAACTGTCCGAGTAGCACTTTCAGAGACCAAATTCGTTGGTGCTGACGGCAGATTGAGCTCCCGGGTTGGGGCCCCATTGAATTGAATCCTCTTAATGTAGTCATCCATCCATTCAAAATGTGTGCATTTCTTCACGATCTGAAACGAAAACATGAACCCTAAATCCTAGATCAAAAAAGAATCAAAAGCAAGTAGAAAAATAAATCAGAGAAAAATCATGAGATCTAACCTTCCCCTCTGGCTTGCACTCGCATTTCACGAACTCGCGCCCATAGTTGCCATTCTTGACCTCCTTCGAAGTCAAGTGTATCAGTGGCACACTGCATGGGCAGTCAGGACATCGCTCCATGGGAAGTGGACCATCCTGGGTCCACGAGGGGCGGGAGGCTGAAGTGGAGCTCGACATATTGCCCAAAGTCGCCGGAGAAGAAGAAGATGAGGAGTGGCTCCTCTCGTCGCCGGAGAATAAGAAGCAGAGGAGGAGTGGCTCCTCTCGTCGCTTCAGAATAAGCACCGGAAGAAAGGGAAGGCACAACCAACAAGTCTCGCGGATCGCCCCACGATCCAACGATGTGGAGTCGTCCATGTGATCCAACGGCTTGGAGCCTGGATGCAGCCTGCCCTCGGAATTACTTCTAGAAGACCACATCTGATGGTTGTCGCTTGGCGCTAGGGTATGATCGGATGGTTGACGTTCGGAGCTAGGGTTATACAAAACCCCGCAGGGTTTAGAGGGGTTTTGAGCTGGTCAACAGGGTTTCAAAGGCTTTGACTGAGCATAACTAATTTTAAAAAATCGAAAAAATATGAAACCTTCGCCATTCGTCGTTTTATAAGACACACTAACGAGGAAAAATACTAAACTTGGTATATGTACATTTAGAGAAAAAAACTAGCTAGCACAATCGAGGTCAAATGAGCACCATTAATTAAAAAAATAAAAAAAAATATAAAACCTGCGCACAATGTTGTCTTGTGTGACATGTTACCGGCCAAAAATCATAAACTTTGTCTATGGATATTTTTCATGAAAAAACCTTCACACATATGAGCTATCATGTACAACGTTCCATAGAGACTAAGGAGAGGAGGTAGGGTTTCCCTTCGGTTTTTCAAAATAAAAAAATTAAAAAATACCAAAGCTTGATTTCAAAGTGAATAAGAAGGATCTGAACTTACTTTTCCATTTTCATATGGTAAACATGTTTTTAATGGTTTTTCTATTAAAGTATATTTTTCAAAAAAATGTAAAAATAGAAATATTAATTCAATAAATAGTGATTCTTCAAATCTACAATATATAGATTGAATTGGTGTTAATAAAGAATATTTGTCTCATTTGGAGTAGGTCCAAAAAAACTTGATTACAAATGGGGTTGTTTACCCTACCTTGGGAGCTCATTTGGAGCACTTTTCTAATGACTACAATTTTTACCATGCAAAAGAGATCGGATTGATCACCTAACGTTTATAATAGTTCCGCAAACCGTGCAAATCACACCACACGGGAATGGACTTCAAGTGTTGGTTCAAATTTAAAGTTTGCCTCAGTAGTTCAAATTCAAAGTTTACAAATAGAATTATTACACCTTACAAGTTTTCACAGTACTTCAAATTGATGACATAATCCTTATTACAAATCTTTAAAGTTCAAATTTTATGACTTGCATTCAAGTTCCAATTCAAATCTTTGCCTTGCTCTTTGTGTTCCGGGATGGTTTAAACGTCTTGCTTCTGGTTTCCCTGGCTGGGATATTTTGTGCTTTTGAAAGCTTTGCCTTGTTGCTTATGATCTTCACTTCTGGTGGTGGCGATTTTGTTGAGCTTTGATTGATCGAGCAAGTGATGACCAGTTGACGGTCATTTGTGGGCTCACTAATCTTTAAAGGAACTTCAGACAAAATAACTTCCTCCTCTCTTATAGCTTCAAAACCTTCGTAAGCCATGGTTTCAAATTCCGCATCAGATGATGGTTCAACCGAAGTTTCTTCCTCTATAGGTCTTTTCTGTCTTGTGCCTCTAATTATCCTAGAGCTGGGTCAAACAGAAATAAGCTTAGACATCGACAAAAAAACAAATGCAAAAAATGGAAAGATTGCACACATACCAAGCTGCTACTTCAGTTGCTTCATTCTCTAAACTTGCTGCATTCTCCTATGCTGCTGCATTATCCTCTAAACTTGCTGCATTCTCCCCTGTATTTGTTGCTGCCCATTGTTCCTCTTCTCCAAATGATGCATCAACTGGATTAGTACAATGCATAGCAATAGGCCCTAGGATACCACATCTTTTGCACTTACGTTGTTTTTTTACATGACCCTCTTCACCATCTCTTATCCTGTTTTTCCATGGTCTTCCTGGTGGTCTAGTCAGTAGAGGAGAATGGAATTTGAACCCTGGGTCTACTATGTTCCATTGGTCTTTTCCCAAGAGTGCAGGCACATTTTCAGCATAAGCAGCCCTAAATTTGGCAACAGAGAAATATTTAGAGTAATACTAATCAACTTCACCATCTTCACCTCCAATAACAATCATGAGATGTAGGGCATGTATGCACGGCTTCCCGCGGATCTGCCATTGCCTACAACTGCATTCATTGGTTGCAAGTTTCACTCGATATCTCCATTCCCTATTTTTACTGTCAGTGTATGTCACCTCAGCCTCGTATGTCGACGGTCGAATGCATTTCATCCTTAGTCCTCTTGCCTTGGCATGCAATGCCTTAATCAGAGATGGGAGCATAAGATGGCCAACATATTGTGTTTCTGCAATTCTTTTACGAAGAGCCATCTTTACCATGATCATCTGCCTGATCTTATCAAATGCTTACCACAACAAAAGCCCTTTCACTGACTTGAACTTTGCATTGAAACACTCGGCGAGGTTATTGGTCACATAGTCTACTTTGCAGATTTCATTGAATTTGCTTCTTGACCACAACTTTCCATGATGTTCATCCATGTACTCCTTCACCAAAGGATTATGAGCATACAACACTCTCTAATGGTGCTCATGCTTCCTCAAGCTGCATGTGTATGATGCTGGCCATAGATTCCCATCATAAACTTTGCCTTTGAATTCTTTTTAAAATTCTCCGCTAGGTGTCAGATACATTCCCTATGTTCCACTCCAGGGAATACAATTTCTACTGCAGTTTCTAAACCCTTGCAAGCATCTGTGTGTATAACTAAACTCGAGGGTGTACCTTTAATGTTGCGCAACTGCTGCAGAAACCAGACCCAACTCTCCTCACACTCTACCTCCAACACACCAAATGCAACTGGGAATAGCCAGGTGTGTCCATCAACTGCAGAAGCTGCTGCTAGCTGGCCTCTCCATCTTCCATTCAAAGCAGTTGCATCGACAGCCAAATAGGGCCTACAACCATTCAGAAACCGCTGCCAGCAAGCCTTGAAACAAACAAAAGCCCTCCTAAAGTACTCCTTCTCCAGTGCCTTCCCTTTTAATTTGTACTTAACTATATGCTTGTCAATCTCTACAACTCTCCCTGGACTAGTGATGACCCACAAGTATAGGGGATCTATCGTAGTCCTTTCTATAAGTAAGAGTGTCGAACTGAACGAGGAGCAGAAGGAAATGATAAGCGGTTTTCAGCAAGGTATTCTCTGCAAGTACTGAAATAAGTGGTAACAGATAGTTTTGTAATAAGGTAAATTGTAACGAGCAACAGGTAACAAAAGTAAATAAGGTGCAGCAAGGTGGCCCAATCCTTTTTGTAGCAAAGGACAAGCCGGAACAAATTCTTATAATAGGAAAAGCACTCCCGAGGACACATGGGAATATCGTCAAGCTAGTTTTCATCACGTTCATATGATTCGCGTTCGATACTTTGATAATTTGATATGTGGGTGGACCGGTGCTTGGGTGCTATTCTTAATTGAACAAGCATCCCACTTATGATTAACCTCTATTGCAAGCATCCGCAACTACAACAAAAGTATTAAGGTAAACCTAACCATAGCATGAAACATATGGATCCAAATCAGCCCCTTATGAAGCAACACATAAACTAGGGTTTAAGCTTCTGTCACTCTAGCAACCCATCATCTACTTATTACTTCCCAATGACTTCCTCTAGGCCCAAATAATGGCGAAGTGTTATGTAGTCGACGTTCACATAACACCACTAGAGGCTAGACAACATACATCTTATCAAAATATCAAACGAATACCAAATTCACATGACTACTAATAGCAAGCCTCTCCCTTGTCCTCAGGAACAAACGTAATTACTCACAAAGCATATTCATGTTCATAATCAGAGGGGTAATAATATGCATAAAGGATTTGAACATATGATTTTCCACCAAATAAACCAACTAGCATCAACTACAAGGAGTAATCAACACTACTAGCAACCTACTAGCACCAATCCCGGACTTTGAGACAAGAATTGGATACAAGAGATGAACTAGGGTTTGGAGATGAGATGGTGCTAGTGAAGATGTTGATGGAGATTGCCCTCTCCCGATGAGAGGAGCGTTGGTGATGACGATGGTGATGATTTCCCCCTCCCGGAGGGAAGTTTCCCCGGTAGAACAGCTCTGCCGGAGCTCTAGATTGGTTCCGCCTCGGTTCCGCCTCATGGCGGCGGAGTCTCGTCCCGAAAGGTTGCTTCTTATTTTTTTCTCATCGAAAGACTTCATATAGGAGAAGATGGACGTCGGAGACCCACCAGGGGGCCCACGAGGTAGGGGGCGCGCCCTAGGGGGGGCGTGCCCCCAACCCTCGTGAGAAGGGTGTGGGCCCCCTCGCCTTCATCTTTGGCATGCATTTTTCTTTATTTCTTTTAAGACGTTCCGTGGAGTTTCACGACTTTTGGAGTTGCGCAGAATAGGTCTCTAATATTTGCTCCTTTTCCAGCCCAGAATTCCAGCTGCCGGCATTCTCCCTCCTTATGTAAATCTTGTAAAATAAGAGAGAATAGCCATAAGTATTGTGATATAAAGTGAAATAACAGTCCATAATGCGATAAATATCGATATAAAAGCATGATGCAAAATGGATGTATCAAGTCCCCCAAGCTTAGACCTCGATTGTCCTCAAGCGAAAAGCCGATAACAATAAATATGTCCTCATGTTTAGAGGTAGAGGCTTCGATAAAAATAAAATACAGACATGCAGGCATCATGATTATTCTTATAGCAGCAACATATATAGGTTTTGTCATATGATTACTTATGTTCAAGTGATGATCTATTCACAATGCAAAAGTATAAATCATAAACCTTATTGGGTTCCAACAAACTATAATCTCAGTCACTGAAGCAATTGCAATTTATCATAACATCGGAAAGAGTCTATGTCAGAGCTAAAAAGCAAGTCCACATACTCAACTATCATTTAGTCCTCCATAATTGCTAACACTCATGCGATACTTGTGGTTACAGAGTTTTAATCGGACACAGAGAAAGATAGGGGCTTATAGTTTTGCCCCACAACCTTTTACCTCAAGGCTAATGTCAACAATAATGGTTCATGCTCCCCTACATCCAATTAGATATATATATATATATATATATATATATATATATATATATATATATATATATATCATGTTCTTTCCAACATGCTGAGCTTGCCAAAGGATAAAATGAAAAAGGAAAGGTGAAGATCACTGTGACGCTTGCATAAGGTAGAAGATAATAATAAAGTATAGGCCCTTTGCAGAGGGAAGCAGAGGTTGCCATGCGCTTTTATGGTTGGATATATAAAATCTCAATGCGAAAGAACGTCACTTTATATTGCCCCTTGTGATGTGAACCTTTATTATGCAGTCTGTCGCTTTTATTACTTCCACATCACAAGATCATATATTATTTCTCCCACACCAATCAATCATACATATTTAGAGCAATTTTTATTGCTTTGCACCAATGACAACTTACTTGAAGGATCTTACTCAATCCATAGGTAGATATGGTGGACTCTCATGGCAAAACTGGTTTAGGGATATTTGGAAGCACAAGTAGTATTTCTACTTGGTGCTGAGAATTTGGCTAGCATGAGGGGGAAAGGCAAGCTCAACAAGTTAGAGGAACCATCACAACATACTTTATCTTAGATATAAGAAAGACATAACTCATTACGTTGTCTTCCTTGTCCAACATCAATTCTTTAGCATGTCATATTTTGATGAGTGCTTACAATCATAAAAGATGTCAATGATAATATATCTATATGTGAAAACCTCTCTTTCCTTATTACTTCCTATTAATTGCAACAATGACCAAAGCTATGTCTGCCAATTCCCAACAACTTTTAATCATCATACTCTTTCTATGTGAAGTCATTACTCTCAATAAGATCAATATGAACTTGTTGTTTCTTTTTATTATTTTTCTCTTTTCTTTTATTCACCCAAGATCATGACAAAATAATCAGGCCCTTGACTCAACACTAATCTTTATTATATATAACTCACGGACTCGATTACATAGAGAGGTCATAAAACAAAACTCAAAACTAGATCATGCCATAAACTTTATTCTACTAGATCAAGATACTACTAATAGGATCAAACTAAGAAAAACGGTAAAGATAGGAGATGTGATTGTGATACGATACCGGGGCACCTCCCCCAAGCTTGGCAGTTGCCAAGGGGAGTGCTCATACCCAGATACTCAATTCTTCTTTGTTGGAGGGGGACGACATGATGCCTGGCCTTGAAAACCCTGACAGAAAACAGCTCGAAACAAGAACAGAGGAGATTTGCGTGATACGGGAGTCAAAGCCTTCGGGAGAATATATAATGAATTTTTACCAACCAAAATACGTATCGTACAAGAAAACAAAGTCCGGAAGGCACACGAGGTGCTCACGAGGTAGGGGGCGCGCCCAGAGGGGTAGGGCGCGCCCACCACCCTCGTGGGGCCCTCGTGTCCTTCCCGGACTGCTACTTATTTTTCTATTTTTCTAAATATTCCAAAATGGATAAATATTGCCTTAGAAATAGTTTTGGAGTCGGTTTACTTACCGTACCACATACCTATTCCCTTCCAGAGTCTGAAACGTTCTGGAAAGTGTCCCTTATGTATTCCTCCAGGGTTACGATTTCAATAATATTGGTTTCAACATTTATGGGATTACCTAAGATATAATGTTTGATTCTTTGACCGTTTACCACCTTCGGATTTGTGCCTTCGAAGTTGTTGATTTTTATTGCACCGGAATGATAGACCTCCTCGATAACATAGGGGCCTTCCCATTTAGAGAGAAGTTTTCCTGCAAAAAAATCTTAAACGAGAGTTGTATAGCAATACATAATCACCTACATTAAACTCACGCTTTTGTATCCTTTTGTCATGCCATCTTTTAACTTTTTCTTTAAATAACTTGGCATTTTCATATGCTTGGGTTCTTCATTCATCAAGTGGGCTAATATCAAATAACCTCTTCTCACCGGCAAGTTTGAAATCATAGTTGAGCTCCTTAATATCCCAATATGCCTTATGTTCTAGTTCGAGAGGTAAGTGACATGCTTTTCCATATACCATTTTATATGGAGACATACCCATAGGATTTTTGTATGCAGTTCTATATGCCCATAATGCATCACCAAGTTTCTTAGACCAATTCTTTCTAGACCTATTAACAGTCTTTTGCAAAATAAATTTGAGCTCTCTATTGCTCAACTCTACTTGACCACTAGACTGTGGGTGATAAGGAGATGCAATTCTATGTTTAACATCATATTTAGCAAGTATTTTACGGAAAGTGTGACGCCCGGATAATTAAGCTACAGTAAACCTTTACTAATGATGCCACGTCACCTCGGTTACTGTTGATAAACTCGCGTTAGTTCAAAACGATTCAAATTCAAATTTAAAATATAGGCAAACAACAAAAGTTTTCAAACTTTAAAACTAAAATGTTCAAGTTGTAGAAAATAAATCATAAATAATATTGATACAGAAACCACATTTTTGTAAAGTGTTTAGATGCACTAAGGTAATTAAAGCAGCAACAAAACATTTAATTTAATACCTTTTTCAAATTAATAAAATATTAAACTATTTTATTTAGCTGTCCAAATTAATGTGGCAGTGTTGTATTCCTAAATACTAATTTAGGTGTTGAAATTAAATTTTACAAAAACTAAAATAAATTAATTATTAAAAGAAACAGAAAAGAAAATTATGAAAAGATAAAAAGAAAGCAAACAAAAATAACAAAAAGAAAGAACCAGCAGCCCCCGGCCCAACTGGGCCATGTCCCAGCCAGGCCGGCCCACCCCGGCGCCCTACTAGGCCACCCCGACCCCCCTGGTCAAACCCTAACCCCATCCCACTCCCCACGATCCCCACATCTCTCTCCCCTTCCCCGATCCAGATATGGATCGGGGGAATGAACCTCCCCACGGCGACCCGACCCCGTCGACCATCCCGGCCGCCTCGACGCCGCACGGAACCGCCCCGCCTCCTCCCCGACGCGCTCCACCGCCTCGATGCCGCGCGGAACCGCCCCGCCTCCTCCCCGACGCGCTCCACCGACCTCGACGCCGCCATGAACCGTCGTCGCCGAGCGCCATTCGCCGGAGCTACTTCGTCATTGCCGGAACGCTGTCCCCGTCCTCCTCCTCGACCCCCACCGCCTCGTGCCCTACGTTGCTCGGTGAGGCCCCCAGCCTCTTCTCTTTCCCTCGTCACCGAACGCACGCGCTCCGCCGAACCCCCGCGACCGAGCTCGCGCTCGCCCTACCCGAAGTTGCGCACTCCTGCTGTAGCCCGCGCGCGCATTCACCTCCCCCTGCCCCTGCTCGCCGGCCAACGTCGTCAACCGCGGCCCCGCACCAGCCTGCTCGTCGCCGTCGCCCGGTCCGGTTCCCACCTCCGGCCGCGTCCGGTGCCGCTTAGCCGCCTCCCGCTGCCGCTCCGGCCATCCCGAGCTGCTCTCTGACCAAGTACTTGCGGCCCTGGCCATGCCACCTGTCGCCGGCCGGCGCCTTGCGCCCCTCCGTGGCCTCGCCGTGGCCACAAACCACCACCGCATCCTGCTCCGCCCGGCGCCCCATGGCCCCGTGCCCCGGCGGCCTCGTCCCTCCCTGCGGGCGAGTGCTCGCTCGGGTGCGCCCGCACCCACTGGACCAAACCTGCCAAGGCCCCTGGGGCCTATGACAGATGGGCCCCACGCCCAAAACATTTTTTTATTTATTATTAAAAATATATATAATTAATAAATAATTAATAATAAAATTAATTAATTAATTAATTAGTTAACTAATTAATTAACTTAACTAATCTTGTTTAGTTTAACTAATTAAGATTAATTAACCTAATAAATAGTTACCCTAATTAACTACTGTTAATTAGCTAAACAATCCCTAACAGGTGGGACCCACCTGTCAGGTTGACCAGTCAACCTCTATTGACTGCTGACATCACGCTGACATCATGCTGATATCAGCAATCACTGTTCTGGATAATGTTGCATTAAAATAATTAAATAAATCCTGAAAATGATTTAAATCTTTTAAAATTAATAGAGAATAAACCGTAGCTCAGATGAAAATACTTTCTACATGAAAGTTGCTCAGAACGACGAGACGAACCCGGATACGCATCCCGTTCGTCCACCACACACTCCTAACATATCAAACACGCAACCTTCCCCCTTCGGATCATCTGTCCGAAAACACGGAACACCGGGAATACTTTCCCGGATGCTTTCCCCCTTCGTCGGTATCACCTACTACCGCGTTAGAACACGTCTAGCTCTGCTTGTTGTCCTGTTATGCACTTGCTTGCTATGTATTTACTGTTTCTCCCCCCCCCCCTCTTCTCTCCGGTAGACTCCGTGACGATGTTGATGCCCCTGTGGTCGACTACATCACCGACGACCCCCTCTCTCTTGCCAGAGCAACCAGGCAAGCCCCCTCCCTTGATCACCAGATATCGCCTATTCTACTATATACTGCTTGCATTAGAGTAGTGTATCATGTTACTGCTTTCCGTTAATCCTATTCTGATGCATAGCCTGTCATTGCTGCTACAGTCATTGATACCTTACCCGCAATCCTAAATGCTTAGTATAGGATGCTAGTTTATCACCTTTGGCCCTACATTCTTGTCGGTCTTCCTTGCTATATTATAGGGCCGTGATCACTTGGGAGGTGATCACGGGTACATATTATACATACTTACATACTATACAGATGGTGACTAAAGTCGGGTCAGCTCGAAGAGTACCCGCGAGTGATTCACGGATTGGGGGCTGAAAGGACCTTTGTCCCGACGGCCCTCTGTGTGGATCTTTGTGGCGGAGCGACAGGGCAGGTTGAGACCACCTAGGAGACAGGTGGGCCTCGCCCTGTTCGGCGTTCGCGGATATTTAACACGCTTAACGAGATCTTGGTATTTGATCTGAGTTGGCTACGAGCCTATACGCACTAACCATCTACGCGGGAGTAGTTATGGGTATCCCGGCGTCGTGGTATCAGCCGAAGCACTTCGTGACGTCAGCGACTGAGCGGCGCGCGCCGGGTTGGACTGCGTTAACGCAACTTCCTTTGTAATGGAGGTTGCTAGATCTGCTCACCGGCCGCGTACGCAACGTGCAGGTGTGCTCAGGGCGATGGGCCCAGACCCCCTGCGCGCTTAGGTTTAGACTGGCGTGCTGGCCTCTCCGTTGAGCCTAGGTGGGGCTGCGACGTGTTGATCTTCCGCGACCGGGCATGACCCAGGAAAGTGTGTCCGGCCAAATGGGATCAAGCATGCTGGGTAAGTTGGTGCACCCCTGCAGGGAAGTTAATCTATTCGAATAGCCATGATCTTCGGTAACAGGACGACTTGGAGTTGTACCTTGACCTTATGACAACTAGAACCGGATACTTAATAAAACACACCCTTCCAAGTTCCACAGACAACCAGGTGATCGCTTTTCCACAGGGCGACGAGGGGAGGATCGCCGGGTAGGATTATGCTATGCGATGCGACTGGAGATGCTACTTGGAGATGCTACTTGGAGATGCTACTTGGAGGACTTCAGTCTACTCTCTTCTACATGCTGCAGGACGGAGGCTGTCAGAAGCGTAGTCTTCGATAGGATTAGCTATCCCCCTTTTATTCTGGCATTCTGCAGTTCAGTCCACCGATATGGCCTTATACACATATACCCATGCATATGTAGTGTAGCTCCTTGCTTGCGAGTACTTTGGATGAGTACTCACGGTTGCTTTTCTCCCTCTTTTCCCCTTTCCCTTCTACCTGGTTGTCGCAACCAGATGCTGGAGCCTTGGAGCCAGACGCCACCGTCAACGACGACTCCTACTACACCGAAGGTGCCTACTACTACGTGCAGCCCGCTGACGACGACCAGGAGTAGTTAGGAGGATCCCAGGCAGGAGGCCTGCGCCTCTTTCGATCTGTATCCCAGTTTGTGCTAGCCTTCTTAAGGCAAACTTGTTTAACTTATGTCTGTACTCAGATATTGTTGCTTCCGCTGACTCGTCTATGATCGAGCACTTGTATTCGAGCCCTCGAGGCCCCTGGCTTGTATTATGCTGCTTGTATGACTTATTTATGTTTTAGAGTTGTGTTGTGATATCTTCCCGTGAGTCCCTGATCTTGATCGTACACATTTGCGTGCATGATTAGTGTATGATTGAATCGGGGGCGTCACAATTTGGTATCAGAGCCGACTGCCTGTAGGAATCCCCCTTCCACACTCCTTGGCCGAAGTCGAGTCTAGACTTTACAAATCTTTTACTAACTTGGTTGTGTGGCCCATGGGCCCACGTCGCCATTGGGTGGTATTAGGATCTTTTACTCCTCGACCTTTACTCTGGGATTCTGAACTCTCTTCTATTCGGGTTAAACGATTTTTACTAAATTCTAACTTTTAGGTTCTCGAAAATACTTTCTACCGGAGGGGCCCTTCAGTCCGGATGATCACCGACTGCAGTAGAAGATTTCGGAGATACTCTTTGATATTCTCTCGAGACTTTGTGCCCATCGCTTTTGGTATTCCCGACCACCGATAAATCCGTATGGAAAACTACTTACACTTGCCATTCATACGATCATCCCCCATTGATCTTGTTATTACAAGATACCCCGAAGTTTTCTCTATTGTTCCGAGAATACTTTGTGCCTACTGCCTAGCAGTTCTTGCCACATGAATACCCCTTCAAATAATTTCTCGCACTTATCGAGTATCCACTCATCCCCAGTTGATTCATGTATTTCACAAAAGTCTTCAAAATACCATTCGATCTTCCGAAAATCCTCAGCAACCTATTGCTCTAGAATTTCTTGTTTGCTTTCATTATGATTAATCCCATAAGTATAGAAACCTTATTAACATTCCTTGTCATTATCATTTTGAGTCTGTTGACTCAATATGTTGCGAATACACGCAATCATCATTGATCCTCATAAATTACCTTTCCGGCTGAGCTTCCATTCTTTTAACTGGAATTGGTTCTCGACCAATCCAATTGTCATTGATTGTACCCTAGGGCTATTCAACTTATCCATCCCTAATCAGAGCATTGCTTCTGATCCCTTGATTTGGAGATCATAATTCCTTTGCATTTGACAATTGAGTTAGTTAGTTGTTTCTATAAACTGATCTCCTTGCATTCTTTCCTCCTCTGGTTGAGTACCGATGCTCACATCAGGTACCTTGTGGACCACCAGATCCTTTGTTGGATTTTATCTGACAACGCCCTTCATATTCAATAACCTTGTGAGCCTTTTCTCTGATACATAATGCCTCTGGTAAATTGTATCGTCTGCTTCCTCAACCATGCTCTGCCTTCGAGCTTGAGTTAATTACTTCTAAAGGTTCTGGTATATGATTCTAAGATGCCCCGATGGGTTGAACCTATGCCTTCCTTAATATGTGTGAACTCGAAAGTTTTCACGAGTCGTACACTTCTTGTATTTTGCCAGATAAAATTTCAACGCTATAACTTCATCAAAAGCGAGAAGTGAATGAAAGGGTATGCATTGGAGAAGTGGGAGTCGACCTTGAACTCTGAGTTCATGCCCATGGACCTGATGTGGAACTTATCATGGTAGCTTCTTGCCAAATATTTACTCATTCGAGTAATTCTTTTAGTGTTATTCAATTGGACCCCTTGTAGTTATGGTTTCGACCATATTGTTCTTCTTTGTTCCCATTTCTCGGGCAAGTTTAAACATTTGTCTTCTGCAGATTAATACCCCAGTCCAACCTTTACTTTGATCTTGTGTCGAGTATTACCCCCCTGGTATCTCGAGATTATCATGGAACTGCATAACTTCTTATGAGTTCTTCATCAAGTGCTACCTTCCCACTGATTCCAATTTTTCACGGGCTCTGAATTATTGAACACTCAAAGACACTTATAACTGAACCGAGTCCGCACTGCGGTTCAACAACTCTTCAGTAAGCTTCTATAAGTACGAGTTTGTACCCGATCACGCCATTCCTAGCCTGTTTGGCTATATCATTGTCGTGATGATTTTAACTGTGCTACCCGGTCCTTCTTCTCGGAGCACAATTTTCGACGATGAACTAACCTTACGTCGATCCTCATCGTCATATCATTTCGCCTTGAACAACAAGCTTGGTTTCGAGTTTGTGTCGTACCCTTGGTTCCAATAACCTTTCACTTCATCATTACTTTGACTTGATGTCGTCGCCGATCGATTACATCTTCATGAACTCTCGCGACAAAGGTGTCGTGATCATCAACATTCTGAGCTCATCCAGGATATCAATTGAATTCAGTATGAGAAATACCATCCTTGCCCTCGATGAATTGTATTATCATCGATCACTTTATTGCCTTCCCACCAACACAAGCTTGTTCATGTTTGGTGTTATACCTTGAGTTCCTTGCTATCCAGCAATTGTTCTTCTTTACCTTGGAGTATTACCATCCCTTATGTCAAGAATGTTCTGAGATTTGTTCCACCTCTTGAGAATTCTGAACATAGAAATACTTCTCAGCATCACCATTCTTTCTTGGTCCCCGTGTTAATTCCATCAAGTGAACGGTGTTGTTTGGATTCTTTCCTTCTAGCAACCCTATTTCTTTGAAGTTAATGGTCGAAAGTTCATTCTTAGGCTATTGATTATTGAATCACCATTCTGACATTGGTCGTGCAACCCAACCCATATTTCGGGCGCACCTTTCAACCAATGTTTAATTGTGTATGTTTTCCTCGAGCATACTTCCTTATATCATTTGATCTGACAAATGTTATCTCCTTGTTCACTTAATTGTGGAAATCCATCTTTTGGAAATCTCGATGAATTGCCATTGAGTTCACCAGACACCTCCTTGTCCTCTCCTTGGTTTAATGATGAACTCTTGTTTCGGAACTCGCTTCCATAATTCATTTCCCGAGAACCTTAAGATGTTGTATCACCAATTTGTGCCACACCTTTTCTTCCCAGACATCTTGAGTCTGAGGTATCCTAACACCGATCAGATCTGAATCTCGGCCAGATATGATGGTTGGGGCATATTTCCAAAAGTTATAACTTTGGTCTCTACATAACCTGGTAAGGTGGTGTCTTTGCTTAGCACACCTGGCCGGAGGACCTGTGGTTATAGTTTCCTTTTTAAGAAGGTTAAACATTCCTCCATGAGGAAATTGTAAGACTTATTCTATAAGTTGTTCCTGATGGATCCTTTTTGTTTCCAAAGTCTGAATTTCACCTATTGACCATGTCAATGCTATCTCGAAGCATGTATATGGTACTCCATTCTTCAGCAAGAACATTTGAAGCACAATGCTAAACTTTCTTTATCATTTATTCTAACACCTTTGTATCGGTAATATCATGAGATTCCTCCCCACTTACCTAAATGGTTTTCTACTTTCTATCCTGTCATGGATATAATGCTCTGTTTGTCCTTGGGAAGGATATACACTTGAAATATGTGTTTAAACACATTTTCCTTTCCATTGTCCTGTTTAATCTGATAATCATATTTTCCTTTCCATTGATTTGTTTAACCTTCCTTGTGATCCATAGGATCTAAGCAGTAATATTCTTCTGCTTATGTAAACACCTTGGTGTACAACCGTGTTAGTAAGACCCTGTTGAAATTGTCGATAGCATTCCGGTCACCACCGATGGACAAGAACTTTGCCTATTGGTCCGCCTCGTTCAACGAGCAGGAAAATGGTTCTCTTTGTCCCTCGCCCCTGGTAACGACATTGTGCCAACATAACTGATAGGCTACCCTCTCACATGCCTTGCTATTGTGACCGTGCGAGATGTCACCGCTCCTATTTTTAACCCACATGGTGGGCCCATAACCCACAGTTCCACAGGATCGAAACCTGACTCTCCTGTACACCCCCTGTTCCCAAAGTTATTCCTCACGCGTGGCCTCGTGTGTAATTCACGAGCCACCTTCCGATGAGATCATCAATCTGGTATCAGACGCAATACTTATTCCCATTGCTCTGAACCCCTTTCACACTTCGCTTCAGGCAACGAACGATTGCCTATGCGCTTGAAACTTCTATTTTGCACCTTCTTGCTTTGCTCTCGATATTGTCTTAAATTTCAATTCGAGAGTTACTTTCCGCCACCTTCCTCGTTGTTGTCTACCAGATAGTCTACCCTGGAGAGATCCATTCTTCGGTATACCCCCTTAATCTTTCGTTAGTACGATGAAATTTCCGAAGAAAGGATGATGACTTCATCATGATGACCTGAAGCAGAGAAAGGAAGACATCAATATAATGGGTCGACCTCTTCGAGAAGAGCAACCAAGACTGAGAAGATTCGTTAGAATTTCGTAACCAGATCTTTCCCCTTACTCCACCTCTTAAAATCTCGGGACGAGATTTCTTGTAGTGGAGGAGAATTGTGACGCCCGGATAATTAAGCTACAGTAAACCTTTACTAATGATGCCACGTCACCTCGGTTACTGTTGATAAACTCGTGTTAGTTCAAAACGATTCAAATTCAAATTTAAAATATAGGCAAACAACAAAAGTTTTCAAACTTTAAAACTAAAATGTTCAAGTTGTAGAAAATAAATCATAAATAATATTGATACAGAAACCACATTTTTGTAAAGTGTTTAGATGCACTAAGGTAATTAAAGAAGCAACAAAACATTTAATTTAATACCTTTTTCAAATTAATAAAATATTAAACTATTTTATTTAGCTGTCCAAATTAATGTGGCAGTGTTGTATTCCTAAATACTAATTTAGGTGTTGAAATTAAATTTTACAACAACTAAAATAAATTAATTATTAAAAGAAACAGATAAGAACATTATGAAAAGATAAAAAGAAAGCAAACAAAAATAACAAAAAGAAAGAACCAGCAGCCCCCGGCCCAACTGGGCCATGTCCCAGCCAGGCCGGCCCACGCCGGCGCCCTACTAGGCCACCCCGACCCCCCTGGTCAAACCCTAACCCCATCCCACTCCCCACGATCCCCACATCTCTCTCCCCTTCCCCGATCCAGATCGGGATCGGGGGAATGAACCTCCCCACGGCGACCCGACCCCGTCGACCATCCCGGCCGCCTCGACGCCGCGCGGAACCACCCCGCCTCCTCCCCGACGCGCTCCACCGACCTCGACGCCGCCACGAACCGTCGTCGCTGAGCGCCATTCGCCGGAGCTACTCTGTCGTTGCCGGAACGCCGTCCCCGTCCTCCTCCTCGACCCCCACTGCCCCGTGCCCTACGTTGCTCGGTGAGGCCCCCAGCCTCTTCTCTTTCCCTCGTCACCGAACGCACGCGCTCTGCCGAACCCCCGCGACCGAGCTCGCGCTCGCCCTACCCGAAGTTGCGCCCTCCTGCTGTAGCCCGCGCGCGCCTTCACCTCCCCCTGCCCCTGCTCGCCGGCCAACGTCGTCAACCGCGGCCCCGCACCAGCCTGCTCGTCGCCGTCGCCCGGTCCGGTTCCCACCTCTGGCCGCATCCGGTGCCGCTTAGCCGCCTCCCGCTGCCGCTCTGGCCATCCCGAGCTGCTCTCTGACCGCGTACTTGTGGCCCTGGCCATGCCCCCTGTCGCCGGCTGGCGCCTTGCGCCCCTCCGTGGCCTCGCTGTGGCCACGAACCACCACCGCATCCTGCTCCGCCCGGCACCCCATGGCCCCGTGCCCCAGCGGCCTCGTCCCGCCCTGCGGGCGAGTGCTCGCTCGGGTGCGCCCGCACCCGCTGGACCAAACCTGCCAAGGCCCCTGGGGCCTATGACAGATGGGCCCCACGCCCAAAACATTTTTTTATTTATTATTAAAAAAAGAGAATTAAAAATATATGATAAATAAATAATTAATAATAAAATTAATTAATTAATTAATTAATTAATTAATTAATTAACTAATCTTGTTTAGTTTAACTAATTAAGATTAATTAACCTAATAAATAGTTACCCTAATTAACTACTGTTAATTAGCTAAACAATCCCTAACAGGTGGGACCCACCTGTCAGGTTGACCCAGTCAACCTCTATGGACTGCTGACATCACGCTGACATCATGCTGACATCAGCAATCACTGTTCTGGATAATGTTGCGTTAAAATAATTAAATAAATCCTGAAAATGATTTAAATCCTGAACATGAAAGTTGCTCAGAACGACGAGACGAACCCGGATACGCAGCCCGTTCGTCCACCACACACTCCTAACATATCAAACACGCAACCTTCCCCCTTCGGATCATCTGTCCGAAAACACGGAACACCGGGAATACTTTCCCGGATGCTTTCCCCCTTCGTCGGTATCACCTACTACCGCGTTAGAACACGTCTAGCTCTGCTTGTTGTCCTGTTATGCACTTGCTTGCTATGTATTTACTGTTTCTCCCCCCCTCTTCTCTCCGGTAGACCCCGTGACGATGTTGATGCCCCTGTGGTCGACTACATCACCGACGACCCCCTCTATCTTGCCAGAGCAACCAGGCAAGCCCCCCCCCCTTGATCACCAGATATCGCCTATTCTACTCTATACTGCTTGCATTAGAGTAGTGTAGCATGTTACTGCTTTCCGTTAATCCTATTCTGATGCATAGCCTGTCATTGCTGCTACAGTCATTGATACCTTACCCGCAATCCTAAATGCTTAGTATAGGATGCTAGTTTATCACCTTTGGCCCTACATTCTTGTCAGTCTGCCTTGCTATACTATAGGGCCGTGATCACTCGGGCGGTGATCACGGGTATATATTATACATACTTACATACTATACAGATGGTGACTAAAGTCGGGTCAGCTCGAAGAGTACTCGCGAGTGATTCACGGATTGGGGGCTGAAAGGACCTTTGTCCCGACGGCCCTCTATGTGGATCTTTGTGGCGGAGCGACAGGGCAGGTTGAGACCACCTAGGAGACAGGTGGGCCTGGCCCTGTTCGGCGTTCGCGTACATTTAACACGCTTAACGAGATCTTGGTATTTGATCTGAGTTGGCTACGAGCCTATACGCACTAACCATCTACGCAGGAGTAGTTATGGGTATCCTGACGTCGTGGTATCAGCCGAAGCACTTCGTGACGTCAGCGACTGAGCGGCGCGCGCCGGGTTGGACTGCGTTAACGCAACTTCCTTTGTAATGGAGGTTGCTAGGTCTGCTCACCGGCCGCGTACGCAACGTGCAGGTGTGCTCAGGGCGATGGGCCCAGACCCCTTGCGCGCTTAGGTTTAGACCGGCGTGCTGGCCTCTCCGTTGAGCCTAGGTGGGGCTACGATGTGTTGATCTTTCGCGGCTGGGCATGACCCAGGAAAGTGTGTCCGGCCAAATGGGATCAAGCGTGCTGGGTAAGTTGGTGCACCCCTGCAGGGAAGTTAATCTATTCGAATAGCCGTGATCTTCGGTAACAGGACGACTTGGAGTTGTACCTTGACCTTATGACAACTAGAACCGGATACTTAATAAAACACACCCTTCCAAGTTCCACAGACAACCCGGTGATCGCTTTTCCACAGGGCGACGAGGGGAGGATCGCCGGGTAGGATTATGCTATGCGATGCGACTGGAGATGCTACTTGGAGATGCTACTTGGAGATGCTACTTGGAGGACTTCAGTCTACTCTCTTCTACATGCTGCAAGACGGAGGCTGTCAGAAGCGTAGTCTTCGATAGGATTAGCTATCCCCCTCTTATTCTGGCATTCTGCAGTTCAGTCCACCGATATGGCCTTATACACATATACCCATGCATATGTAGTGTAGCTCCTTGCTTGCGAGTACTTTGGATGAGTACTCACGGTTGCTTTTCTCCCTCTTTTCCCCTTTCCCTTCTACCTGGTTGTCGCAACCAGATGCTGGAGCCCTGGAGCCAGACGCCACCGTCGACGACGACTCCTACTACACCGGAGGTGCCTACTACTACGTGCAGCCCGCTGACGACGACCAGGAGTATTTAGGAGGATCCCAGGCAGGAGGCCTGCGCCTCTTTCGATCTGTATCCCAGTTTGTGCTAGCCTTCTTAAGGCAAACTTGTTTAACTTATGTCTGTACTCAGATATTGTTGCTTCCGCTGACTCTTCTATGATCGAGCACTTGTATTCGAGCCCTCGAGGCCCCTGGCTTGTATTATGCTGCTTGTATGACTTATTTATGTTTTAGAGTTGTGTTGTGATATCTTCCCGTGAGTCCCTGATCTTGATCGTACACATTTGCGTGCATGATTAGTGTACGATTGAATCGGGGGCGTCACAGAAAGCACCATGAATAAAGTGTGAACCACCATCAGTCATTAAATATCTAGGGACACCAAACCTCGGAAAAATAACTTCCTTAAGCATTTTGATAGAAGTGTTATGATCAGCACTACTAGTTGGAGTAGCTTCTACCCACTTAGTAACGTAATCAACAACAACTAAAATATGTGTATATCCATTAGAGGCGGGAAAAGGTCCCATATAATCAAAGCCCCAAACATCAAACGGTTCAATAACAAGAGAATAATTCATAGGCATTTCTTGACATCTAGTAATATTACCAATTCTTTGACATTCATCACATGACAAGACAAACTTACGGGCATCCTTGAAGAGAGTAGGCCAATAAAAACCAGATTGCAATACCTTATGTGCAGTTCTATCTCCAGCGTGGTGTCCTCCATAAGACTCGGAATGACACTTGCGTAGGATATGTTCCTGTTCATGCTCAGGTACACAACGTTTAATAACACCATCTATTCCTTCTTTATAAAGATGTGGGTCATCCCAAAAGTAATGTATCAAGTCATAGAAGATTTTTTTTCTTTTGCTGGTATGTGAAGCTAGGTGGTATAAACTTAGCAACAATATAATTAGCATAATCAGCGTACCATGGAGTACTACGAGAAGTACTTATAACATTTAATTGTTCATCAGGAAAGTCATCATTAATAGGTAGTGGGTCATCAAGAATATTTTCTAACCTAGATAAGTTGTCTGCAACGGGGTTCTCAGCTCCCTTTCTATCAACAATATGCAAATCAAATTCTTGTAGCAAGAGAACCCATCTAATAAGTCTAGGTTTAGCATCTTTCTTTTCCATAAGGTATTTAATAGCAGCATGACCAGTGTGAATAGTTACTTTAGAATCAACAATATAAGGTCTGAACTTATCACAAGCAAATACAACTGCTAAAAGCTATTTTTTAGTAGTAGCATAATTTTTTTGAGCATTGTCTAGAGTCTTACTAGCATAATGAATAACATTTAATTTCTTATCAACTCTTTGCCCTAGAACAGCACCTATAGCATAATCACTAGCATCGCACATAATTTCAGAGGGTAAATTCCAATCAGGTGGCTGAACAACAGGTGCAGAGACTAATGCTTTCTTAAGTATTTCAAATGCTTCTACACAATCATCATCAAAGACAAATGGTATATCTTTTTGCAATAAATTAGTCAGAGGCCGAGAAATTTTTGAGAAGTCCTTAATGAACCTCCTATAAAATCCAGCGTGACCAAGGAAACTTCTTATACCTTTGACGTCCTTGGGACATGGCATCTTTTCAATAGCATCAACCTTGGCTTTATCAACTTCAATACCTCTTTCAGAAACTTTGTGCCCCAAGACAATACCTTTATTAACCATAAAGTGGCACTTTTCCCAATTCAAGACAAGATTAGTTTCTTCACATCTCTGCAAAACTCGATCAAGATTGCTCAAGCAATCGTCAAAAGAGGAACCATAGACCGAAAAGTCGTCCATGAAAACCTCACAAATCTTTTCACAAAAGTCAGAGAATATAGCCATCATACATCTTTGAAAGGTAGCAGGTGCATTACATAAACCAAAAGGCATACGTCTATAAGCAAAAGTACCAAAAGGGCATGTAAAACTAGTCTTTGATTGATCTCTAGCCGACACAGGTATTTGAGAGAAACCAGAATAACCATCTAGAAAGCAATAATGTGTATGTTTGCATAATCTTTCTAGCATTTGATCAATAAAAGGTAAGGGGTAATGATCTTTCTTAGTAGCTTTATTTAATTTGCGGAAATCAATTACCATCCTATAACCTGTGATAATTCTTTGTGGAATCAATTCATATTTATCATTAGGAACAACAGTAATACCTCCCTTCTTAGGGACACAATGGACAGGACTTACCCACTCACTATGAGCAACGGGATAAATTATACCTGCCTCCAGAAGCTTGAGTATTTCTTTTCTTACCACTTCTTTCATTTTAGGATTCAGACGTCGTTGAGGATCACGAACTGGTTTGGCATCTGCTTCCAAATTTATTTTATGTTGACATAGAGTGGGACTAATGCCCTTAAGATCATCAAGAGTATATCCAATAGCAGCACGATGCTTCTTCAGAGTTTTCAATAATCTTCCTTCTTCATGCTCTGAAAGGTTAGCACTAATAATAACAGGATATATCTTCTTTTCATCAAGATAAGCATATTTAAGATTATCAGGCAACGATTTAAGCTCAAACATGGGATCACCCTTGGGTGGAGGAGGATCTCCTAAAATTTCAATAGGCAAATTGTGTTGCAGAATAGGTTCCTATTTAAAGAATACTTCATCTATTTCCCTTCTTTCATTCATGAACATATCATTTTCATGGTCTAGCAAATAGTGTTCTAAAGGACCACTAGGAGGTATGGCAATAGAAGCAAGACCAATAATTTCATCCTTACTAGGTAATTCTTCCTCACGATGTTGTTTACTAAATTTAGAGAAGTTAAACTCATGAACCATATCATCCAAGCCAATAGAAACAACATTCTTTTCACAATCTATCCTAGCATTAACAGTGTTCAAGAAGGGTCTACCAAATATAATGGGACAAAAGCTATCTTGTGGAGAAGTAAGAACAAGAGCATCAGCGGGATATTTAGTTTTCCCACACAAGACTTCAACATCTCTAACAATCCCAATTGGTGAAATAGTATCTCTATTGGCAAGTTTAATTGTGACATCGATATCTTCTATCTCAGCAGGTGCAATTTCATTCTTAATTTCTTCGTACAAGTCATAAGGTATAACACTAGCACTAGCACCCATATCACATAAGCCATGATAACAATGATCTTCTATTTTAACAGAAATAACAGGCACGCCTACCACAGGTCTATGTTTATCTTTATCACACGGTTTAGCAATTCTAGCAGTTTCACCATCGACCTGAATAACATACCCATCAATATTATCAGACAAGAGATCTTGAACAATAGCAATATTAGGTTCTACTTTAATTTGCTAAGGGGGTACATAAGTTCTGATATTGCTTTTACGAACAACAGTTGAAGCTTTAGCATGATCCTTTACTCTAACAGGGAAAGGTGGTTTCTCAACATAAGAAGTAGGAACAATATGATCATTATAAGTGACAGTCTTTTCTTCAACTTTAATAGGTGCAGCTACTTTTACTTCTGTGGGAGGGTGATATTTAAACCACTTATCCTTAGGGAGATCAACATAAGTAGCAAAAGATTCACAGAAAGAAGATACTATCTCAGAGTCAAGTCCATATTTAGTGCTAAACTTACGGAAAACATCGGTATCCATAAAAGATTTAACACAATCAAACTTAGGTGTCATACCTGACTCCTTACCTTCGTCGAGGTCCCAATCTTCAGAGTTGCGTTTAACTCTATCCAATAAATTCCATCTGAATTCAATAGTCTTCATCATAAAAGAGCCAGCACAAGAAGTATCGAGCATGGTGCGATTGTTTTTAGAAAGCCGAGCATAAAAACTTTGCATAATTATTTCTCTCGAGAGCTCATGATTGGAGCATGAATATAACATTAATTTAAGCCTCCCCCAAGCTTGAGCGATGCTTTCTCCTTCGCGAGGCCAGAAATTATATATATAATTGCGATCACGATGAACAAGATGCATAGGGTAATACTTTTGATGAAATTCCAATTTCAATCTTTTATAGTCCCACGATCTCGTATCATATAGCCTATACCATATCAATGCGTCTTCCTTCAAAGATAAAGGAAAGACCTTCTTCTTAGCAACATCATCGGATACACCTGCAAGCTTAAATAATCCACAAACTTCATCCACATATAATAAGTGCTCATCAGGATGCTTTGTTCCATCTCCTGTAAAAGGATTAGTGAGCAGTTTTTCCGTTATACCCGAAGGAAATATAAAAGGAGTTTCATTTTCAATAGGTTCAGTAGGTTGAGGAGCAACTCTTTGCTCTACTGGACGGGGTGAAGATACCCCGAACAAGCCCCTCAGAGAATTACTTTCCATAGTAACAAGTGACAGTAAATTTCAGCACACTATATAAATTTTTCCTTACCAAATTCCACCTACCAGAAGTGCTACACTCCCTGGGAACGGCGCCAGAAAAGAGTCTTGATGACCCACAAGTATAGGGGATCTATCGTAGTCCTTTCGTAGTGTAAGAGTGTTGAACCCAACGAGGAGCAGAAGGAAATGATAAGCGGTTTTCAGCAAGGTATTCTCTGCAAGTACTGAAATAAGTGGTAACAGATAGTTTTGTAATAAGGTAAATTGTAACGAGAAACAAGTAACAAAAGTAAATAAGGTGCAGCAAGGTGGCCCAATCCTTTTTGTAGCAAAGGACAAGCCGGAACAAACTCTTATAATAGGAAAAGCGCTCCCGAGGACACATGGGAATATCGTCAAGCTAGTTTTCATCACGTTCATATGATTCGCGTTCGATACATTGATAATTTGATATGTGGGTGGACCGGTGCTTGGGTGCTGTTCTTACTTGAACAAGCATCCCACTTATGATTAACCTCTATTGCAAGCATCCGCAACTACAACAAAAGTATTAAGGTAAACCTAACCATAGCATGAAACATATGGATCCAAATCAGCCCCTTACGAAGCAACACATAAACTAGGGTTTAAGCTTCTGTCACTCTAGCAACCCATCATCTACTTATTACTTCCCAATACCTTCCTCTAGGCCCAAATAATGGTGAAGTGTTATGTAGTTGACGTTCACATAACACCACTACAGGCTAGACAACATACATCTTATCAAAATATCAAACGAATACCAAATTCACATGACTACTAATAGCAAGACTTCTCCCTTGTCCTCAGGAACAAACGTAATTACTCACAAAGCATATTCATGTTCATAATCAGAGGGGTAATAATATGCATAAAGGATCTGAACATATGATTTTCCACCAAATAAACCAACTAGCATCAACTACAAGGAGTAATCAACACTACTAGCAACCTACTAGCACCAATCCCGGACTTTGAGACAAGAATTGGATAGAAGAGATGAACTAGGGTTTGGAGATGAGATGGTGTTGGTGAAGATGTTGATGGAGATTGCCCTCTCCCGATGAGAGGAGCGTTGGTGATGACGATGGTGATGATTTCCCCCTCCCGGAGGGAAGTTTCCCCGGCAGAACAGCTCTATCGGAGCTCTAGATTGGTTCCACCTTGGTTCCGCCTCGTGGCAGCGGAGTCTCGTCCCGAAAGGTTGCTTCTTATTTTTTTCTCATCGAAAGACTTCATATAGGAGAAGATAGACGTCGGAGACCCACCAGGGGGCCCACGAGGTAGGGGGCGCGCCCTAGGGGGGTGCCCCCCACCCTCGTGAGAAGGGTGTGGGCCCCCTGGCCTTCATCTTTGGCATGGATTTTTCTTTATTTCTTTTAAGACGTTCCGTGGAGTTTCAGGACTTTTGGAGTTGCGCAGAATAGGTCTCTAATATTTGCTCCTTTTCCAGCCCAGAATTCCAGCTGCCGGCATCCTCCCTCCTTATGTAAACCTTGTAAAATAAGAGAGAATAGCCATAAGTATTGTGATATAAAGTGAAATAACAGTCCATAATGCGATAAATATCGATATAAAAGCATGATGCAAAATGGACGTATCAACTAGCCATCTCCACTTCAGCTTTGAAGGTGTAAAGCTACTGAAAACTGTCATTCCATGGACCTATCAAGAGCCCTTTCCTTAGCATAGAAAATCCTCATGTATTGTACATTAATCTTGTACTTCTCAAATAGCTTCCCATGGAGTGTTGTTGGACCAATTGTTGGTGTTTTCCTCATCCAATCCAAGATTGCATCTGCCACCCACCTAGTCTTTGCAAGCTTAGATTTGTCCTTTCCCCCCTCCCCCTCCAGGTGGGCAAGTGTGCCCATGTGTGTTGCTTTTTATCTGAAACAAAATGAAAAATGATGTCAAATACAATTAAGAAACAGTATACATGATCTGAATATAGAATGGATAAATCTGATAACAAGATTCAGTTGTAATACCTGAATCAATTTGCTCTTTCGCATAGTGGATGCATGCAACCTCCACCTACACCTATCATAAGGGCAATGAACAGTTAATCCTCCTGGCTCACTCCTATCAACCTCATAAGAGTTTTCAGTGAGAATGCAATATGTAGTCACTGCATTACGACAGTCCACCATCCATTCGAATACAATTCCTGGAGTAAGGTCAGGATTCTCCCTGTTCCACTCAATTGTTGGCATGTCCTCACCATGATATTCTTGTAAAACTAAGGATTCGATGTTCTCCTCCCTCTCTTCATCACCAGTGTCATCAAATCTAGCATGGCTGCTAGGCTCCTCTGGATATTCATCTTCTATTGCCTGTTGACTGACTCTATCTACCAGTTCAGGGAATAGAATCTCATCCTCATCATCATGTCGAGGCACTTCCTCGTCAGGATCTGCATCTACTTCTACATCAGGTGCAGAAGGGAGAGGAGAAGTGGCAGAATTAGCGGCAGCCGACATGTTGTGGCTTTCAGAACCACTAGGTTTACTTGGTTTTGACCTACAAGGAGTGCGAGGATGCTCGCTATTAGCAGAGACAGATGATATCTGAACACCCTTCGGGATACGTTGTTTGCGTGCCTGAAGCACACCGATATGGATTTTACCGAAATGGCTGTCAGCATTCAAACTAAATAGCAATCTCAGATGCTCATCGCAAGTTAGTGAGACAAATCTCTGCTCAGTACTGTCGGAATATCTCAGTTCAACAGCATCGACCGGGCTCCACAGATACTCACAACAGAGTGCCTCGCGGAAATCTCTGAACAAAACGCTGGTTTCTTCCACTTTAGGATAGAAAAATCCAGAAATAATACATGGTTTAGTTCCACGCAGCTCGCTAGTTTCCATTCTAACCGCCAGCCAAAAAGCAAGTGCAGGATCAACCCTAATCGATTGAAAGTAAGATAATGGGCGCAGTTAGACCGAAAATTTTCAGATAAATTGCACTGATTCACGCCAATAGTGGTCAAATACAGCCTAATTTACGGATCTCCTAATCAATTTGAGAGGAAAACGATGCTTACCCAGGGGGAATCCATGAATTATCAGCCTATGATTCGACCCAATCATCTCCACGGTCGATGGGCCGGATGGGGTCCCCCCCGACATCGCTTCCTAATCCTAGATGGGGAGGGAGGATAGATGCAGCGGAGGTGGCACGACTGCGGCGGAGGGGCGGCACAGAAGCAACTAGATCTGATTCAGGTTACATCGAGTGTCAGTTTCGCGGCCCCACTGGTTACCACGTAACAGTCAAAACGTGGACTCCGCCCTACGCGGCCCCACTCGTCAGAGTTAACAATCAAGACATTGACCTGACGACAACATCCGCTATGACCAGTTCTGAGGGCTTCGGGCAAGGAAGTGAGCAAAAGTTAAGAGCTGGGGATGAATGAGTAGAACTAAGGAACCAGGGGCATAGAAATAAAAATCCCTAAGAAGTTAATGAGCAAGATAAAAATACTCGCCCAATCCGGACTATCTATAATTGAGGGAATGGTGATTTCAGTAACGCGAGCCGTTCAGCCGCTCCAATCCAGAGGACTCCCCATGTGGCATTACAACTGTGACAGCCTGGCTTATTAGGGATGATAGACCACTGATATCAATAAGGAATCCCTTCTTTCCGGGAGCCCATGCAGAAAGAACTCCAAAGTTAAGCGTGCTCAGCTTGGAGTAATTTCAGGATGGGTCATCGATCGGGAAGTTGCTCCCGGGTGCGGACGAGTGAGGACAAAATGCATAGAAAAGACTAGTATTGATCTATGAGGCCAATCTAGATCCTGCCAGGAGTAATGACCACCGGCGGGTGTGTCCGGGGTGTTACAAGTTGGTATCAGGGCCGACCCTCATGGTTACACAGATGTTGAAAGAACTCCAAAGTTAAGCGTGCTCGTCTTGGAGTAATTTCAGGATGGGTGACCGATCAGGAAGTTGCTCCTGGGTGCGCACGAGTAAGGACAAAGTGCGTAGAAAAGACTAGTATTGATCTGTGAGGCCAGTCTAGATCCCGCCAGGAGTAACAACCACCGGTGGGTGTGTCTGAGCCAACCCTCGCGGTTACACGGATGCTGAAAGAACTCCAAAGTTAAGCGTGCTCAGCTTGGAGTAATTTCAGGATGGGTGACCGATCAGGAAGTTGCTCCCGGGTGCGCACGAGTGAGGACAAAGTGCGTAGAAAACACTAGTATTGATCTGTGAGACCAGTCTAGATCCCGCCAGGAGTAACGACCACCGGCGGGTGTGTCTGGGGCGTTACAACAACGGAGAAGATGACGCATCACGCTGTGGGTGCAAGGGTCCGGACAATTTTGCCGCCTTGGCCGCCATGTTGGCCGACCTTTACAAAGGGGAGAAAGAAGATTTTACTCATTTTAAGTGCCAAGAAGGCCTTTCCATGTACAACCCTGGTGATTGGGTGAGCTTTTCTATTAGTAGCTTTATTTAATCCTCTTCCTGAGTCATCCTTAGTTGAACTTAACCCGACTATTTTTAACATGAATGGAGAAAGATCGTCGTGGGGATCCATAGTTCCGCTCCGCAGCCAGAGGACCATATTCGGGATCTGGATCCCGGATTTGAAGAGGATCCGGATATATTTATAGAGCTTAAGGAGGGGGTCTTTTATCAGGTGAGCTATGACAACATAGAAGTAGCCATCATAGCCGATTATCCCGGCCTTCTCCCCTCCTCTCACATAAGTGCCTAGGAGACATCCTTTCGACAAGAGCTTTCCCGTTGCGCCTCACCCACCGCACTATCTCATGCTCCGAAGGGGCAGCACTCGTCCCACCAAACCATATCGAAGGCGTCCTCCAAGAAGGCGGTGCTCGAGCAGGGCGAGCCTTTGAAAAGAAAGGCGGATGGTGAAATTGCCGAGCTCCCTCGTTCACCGAAGAGGTATAATTTTCAACATGCACTCGACAAATAGGCTGGATCGTGATGTGCTCTGCTGTGCTATATTTTAGGAAGAGCGCACACCAGACTATATCTGGAGGTCTCGCCGGCCATGCATCGGCTGATCCGGCCCCGGACCCTGCCACAAGGACTAGGGTTGATACGAGTACCATGCCGTATCATCGCCTCCACGAGGATTCGAATAATGTATCCGTCACCAATTCCGAAGTGGAGAGCGCAATGGTCCATCAGCGGCGGAAGGAGGCCATGCACGATCCAAGTTTCACCGAAGAAGCGTTCAACGCCCTCAACTCTGCGGATGCATATATCCGGGCTGCTCGGGATGGAATTACCGGAGCTACACGCCAGCTTTCAAAGGATATGCGGGTAAAGACATTATGTCGATTCAATAATCATATGCCAGTAGCCCCCGAGACTTGAAGCAGTTGACGCAACTGATTTAAGGATCATTGTATAATCAGGTACTCATGGAGAAGAACAACATGCTGTCTCAGGAGCTTGAGACCTGTCGGACCCAGCTAACTGCTGTCACTGCCGAACTGGAGAAGTCCAAGAAGGCAACGACTGGTAATGTCAATTACTGTCTAGAAAATATGATTATGTGCCAAAGGTGTTTTTGAAATAAGTACTATTTTGTTTATGGCTGCAGAATCGCTGGATCAGCTGGAAGAGAGACTGGAGGCCGCGCAGGCAGCTAAACAGCATGTCGAAAGGCAAGAAGCCGCTGGTCAACGTATACTGACACGGACCTGGGATGAGAAGAACAAGCTACACGATGCCAACATCAAGCAGACCGAGGAACTAAAGGACGTAAGAGCCCAACTGTCAGATGCCTTGAAGGAGAATCGAAGACTAAAAGGCGGCATATTTAGTATGTCCCTCATTCTAACTTTCATGAGATTCCCTGATGGAGAAAATTGTAGTTTTTGATGAGATTTGTTCCTGTAGGCTTGTTAACTGGGAGGCCCGAAGAAGAAGTGTCTGGATTTCAAGACTTGCTGCAAGAGCTATCCAAAGTGCATGAGCGATCTCGGAAGGCAATGAGGAATATGGCTAAAGATTTATGGCCATCCGATTCTCCTCCTGGGCTGATGGGTGAGCTCGCGGAGCTATTTAAAGGAGCTCGTCTTTGCTTCAAGCCGTGGAAGGCCTCGGCATGTCGAGAAGGTGCACGAGAGGCCTGGGCCATGTTTAAAACATGGTATACCGGACTTGATCCGAATCATATGGCCCGGGTCAGACCTTAGGGACCAGACGGACAAGAAATTCCGGTTAGCTTGGTGTATGACCAAGTAAAGATAGCCGCCAAATTTTCACAGTGGGACTGTAAACTAGACAGCATGATAGATGGCATAAATAAGGAATGGGCGTGTGATTTTATGTCACAATACACTTTATCAGCAAATTTGTCTCCGGACGCATTGTAAAAGATTGTCGTAGCAGACTTTCCTCTTCAGCCTCCAAAACCCAAGGGTGGAGTGTTTCCGAATACTATACCGGTAGAAAACACCAAGTACGTTTGGAAACCAGGCAATCCAGTCGTAATGCTTGAACAGACAAGCTATATTCGGGGAGTTATGTTATATTACTTGTAAAAACATCTTCGAGTTCCGTTAAGGGTTCCTCTAACTGGGTTGGCATGCATGTATGCATGACTAGGCTGTGAAGCGAAAGAATCATAGGCGTTTGTGTATCGTCCCCTTCTGCAGCGGCTACCATGCACTGCTCAGACGAACTGTGTACGCCAAATTCAACGCAGTGCCACATTATGCTTATCTCAAGCTCAAGATGCCCGGTCCACGCGGCGTCGTTATAGTAAATGGAAACACGAAATGTTCCCTCCGTACAGAGGAACATACCGCAGCCTTAGTAGCAGAAGTACAGAGCGGCCTCCTAAAGCGGCACCATAATCCGGCCGCCGAACCCCTGGACATCGTCAAGAAGGTCCGGGCTACACTACAAAAGGGCAGTTCGGTTCGTCAAGAGCTGAATTAGTAAATCCGGCCTCCGTCCCAGCCCCGTTGAGGAAGGAGGCACCTGTGCCGCGCGTACATAATTACGCACTCAAACCTCATGGGTACTGACGGAGGCATAACTCGCCCGCGATCCATAGTGCGGCTTGACCGACCCTAGGATTCACACGCCTTTATTTTTTCTTTCTATTATCACGGGTCTTTTCTCTTTTCGAGGTCTATATGGACGACCCGCTTACAGAACACACCAAGGAGGCAAGAAGCTCTGGCATATAAGGGAATCCCCAGGTGGTCTCTATTAAACGATTGTCATACTTGTTTTACATACCTGCACGTATCTCGGCCTTGGTTGCAACATGTCAAATAGCTTTACTTGCTTATCACATTACTCGCAGAAAGTACGCTTCGACGTACTAATTACATCATAATGGTGACATCAGCTTATTACTTATTTTTTTCCTGTTTCCTCACCTTTTGTGTATATTATATATTACGCGCGTACACTATGGTATGTATTACTGTGCCAGGGGCTTCATTACACCCCGTTCTACGGCAATAAAATTCCGAACACTTTTTTCAGTATAGTTCGTCACCCCGAACTTATAGCACTATATGTATTGGCTCCGAATCATGTCTTTGGTCAATAGTTGGGTTGCCCGGCTCCTGTGCTTACTACCCTACGTTTCGCTATATCGGCTAGGGTAGTAAAGGTAGAACTACTTGTTGGGGAACGTAGTAATTTGAAAAAAATTCCTACGCACACGCAAGATCATGGTGATGCATAGCAACGAGAGGGGAGAGTGTGATCTATGTACCCTTGTAGACCGACAACGGAAGCGTTAGCACAACGCGGTTGATGTAGTCGTACGTCTTCACGGCCCGACCGATCAAGCACCGAAACTACGGCACCTCCGAGTTTTAGCACATGTACAGCTCGATGACGATCCCCGGACTCCGATCCAGCAAAGTTTCGGGGAAGAGTTCCATCAGCACGATGGCGTGGTGACGATCTTGATGTACTACCGTCGCAGGGCTTCGCCTAAGCACCGCTACAATATTATCGAGGATTATGGTGGAAGGGGGCACCGCACACGGCTAAGAATATGATCACATGGATCAACTTGTGTGTCTAGGGGTGCCCCCTGCCCAAATATTTAAAGGAGCAACGGGAGGAGGCCGGCCGGCCCTATAGGCGTGCCAAGGAGGAGTCCTCCTCCTAGTAGGAGTAGGACTCCTGCTAGGAGGGGGAAGGAAGTGGGGAAGGAGAAGGAAAGGGGGGCGCCGCCCCCCCTCTCCTAGTCCAATTCGGACCAGGGGGGAGGAGGCGCACGGCCCACCCTTGCTGGCCCTCTCTCTCTCCACTAAGGCCCATATGGCCCATTACTTCTCCCGGTAGGGTTCCGGTAACCCTCCGGCTCTCCGGTTTTCTCCGAAATCACCCGGAACACTTCCCGTGTCCGAATATAGCCGTCCAATATATCAATCTTTATGTCTCGACCATTTCGAGACTCCTCGTTATGTCCGTGATCACATCCGGGACTCCGAACTAACTTCTGTACATCAAAACTCATAAGCTCATAATAGAACTATCATCGAAACCTTAAGCGTGCGGACCTACGGGTTCGAGAACAATGTAGACATGACCGAGACACGTCTCCGGTCAATAACCAATAGCGGAACCTGGATGCTCATATTGCCTCCTACATATTCTACGAAGATCTTTATCGGTTAGACCGCATAACGACATACGTTGTTCCCTTTGTCATCGGTATGTTACTTGCCCGAGATTCGATCGTCGGTATCTCAATACCTAGTTCAATCTCGTTACCGGCAAGTCTCTTTACTCGTTTCGTAATACATCATCTCGCAACTAACTCATTAGTTGCAATGCTTGCAAGGCTTATGTGATGTGCATTACTGAGAGGGCCCAGAGATACCTCTCCGACAATCCGAGTGACAAATCCTAATCTCGAAATATGCCAACCCAACATGTACCTTTGGAGACACCTGCAGAGCTCCTTTATAATCACCCAGTTACGTTGTGACGTTTGGTAGCACACAAAGTGTCCCTCCGGCAAACGGGAGTTGCTTAATCTCATAGTCATAGGAACATGTATAAGTCATGAAGAAAGCAATAGCAACATACTAAACGATCGGGTGCTAAGCTAATGGAATGGGTCATGTCAATCACATCATTCTCCTAATAATGTGATCCCGTTAATCAAATGACAACACATGTCTATGGTTAGGAAACATAACCATCATTGATTAATGAGCTAGTCAAGTAGAGGCATACTAGTGACATTTGGTTTGTCTATGTATTCACACAAGTATTATGTTTCCAGATAGTACAATTCTGGCATGAATAATAAACATTTATCATGATATAAGGAAATGAAAATAATAACATTATTATGGCCTCTAGGGCATATTTCCTTCACTATTGCGATTGTGTCCCGGTTCTTCCGGACGAGCACCTCAGTAGAGAAAGCCGAAAACTGACTGTCATGATGTGGCGAGAGCCGTCAGCTGTTCGAGAGGTTCCAAATCGTTAGAGATTTTTACCGCTTCATGCGAAGAGTCGGTCCCTCCAGTTAGGCGTATATAACGCCCCTAGTTCGGCCTTCCGAATACCAGGGACTTCGCCAACTTTTTTTTGTCAAACTCCTATGGCTAAGTGAGGGCGGTAAAGGCCGCATAGTCTGATTGCCTTGTTCGTTGCGCTAAACACCTCCTTTAAGGACCAGAATGTGGAGTAAAGAGTGTTACAGGAGGTAAAATGTGGGGGCAGAAGCCGACGACTAGTCAACTCTCAGATTTCATAAACGGCTGCACAGGAGGTAAAATGTAAATCATCAGCATTACATTACATAACATCACTACTCCACATCACAGGACAAGATAATACAAATTTTCTCATGGGAAAATGATATCCTTCAAACATTGTTCCACCACAAGGCAGGACCCCTCCAGGACGCCATCAAAATAAAGCTCGGGTCGACGATGCTTTTTGCCCTCCGGTGGCCCCTCGGTCATCAGCTTCTTGGCATCTAGCTTTTTCCAATGCGTCTTGACGCGGGCAAAGGCCATACGTGCACCTTCAATACAGACCGACCACTTCTCGGTTTCGAGCTGTGGACAGGCATTTACAATCCGCTTAACAAGTCCGAAATAGCTGCTAGGTACAGGCTCGGCAGGCCACAGCCGGACTATCAAGTCCTTCGTGGCTAGCTCTGCCGACTTGTGCAGCTCGACCAACTGCTTCAGCTGGTCGATGAAGGGCAACAGATGTTCGGGTCTAAGATACTAGGACCAGAATAGCTTCTCCATAAACATCCCTTCTTCGGCTCTGTAATACTCAGCAGCATCTGATATACTGCACGGCAGATCAGAAAACGCCCCTGGAAAACCCGAATTCGGATAAGTACATGGTAATGTTTCTTTTAGATACTTTCTTTTGCATGGTAAAAAAATTACCTGCCGTAATCTCCTTGGCCAACTGAATTTCCCGGAGGGCGTTCTGGACTTCGGCTTGTGCATCATGTGCGCTCCGGCAGGCCCTTCCCAGTTCGGACTCTTGCGCCTTACAATCACACTCCAAGGACTAAAATCTCTTGACCGTGTCCTGGAGCTGTTGCTGCGCCTTGCTGACCTAGGCCTCGTGCTTCTCACTCACGACACGCTCCTTGGCCACTTTGTCCTCGGCCTCGGCCAGCACCTTCTTAAGGGATGCCACCTCGGTCGTGGCCCCTAATCAAGTCCACGACAACTCGGTCTGGATGGACTTTTCATTTTTTTTCTTAAAAGGTACCAGCAGATTGATACGTCTACATCGTATATATAATTTTTTATTGTTCCATGCCAATATTATTCAACTTTCATATACTTTTTGGCAACTTTTTATATTATTTTTGGGACTAACATATTGATCCAGTGCCCAGTGCCAGTTCCTGTCTGTTGCATGTTTTTGGATTCGCAGAATATCCATATCAAACGGAGTCCAAACGGGATAAAAACAGATGGAGCTTATTTTTGGAAAATATGGAAAATTCGGAAGGAAAATCAACGCGAACCAGTGCCCGAGGTGGTCACGAGACAGGGCCCCCCCCTAGGGTGCGCCCCTACCCCCGTGAGCCCACCGTAAGGCGGTTGATGCTCTTCTTTTGCCGCAAGAAAGCTAATATTCAAAAAAAATCACGGCGAAGGTTTCAGGCCAATCGGAGTTATGGATCTCCATATACGTACGAAACAGTGAAACAGAGCCACATCAGTACGTAGAAGCAGAGAGAAACAGAGAGATAGATCCAATCTCGGAGGGGCTCTCGCCCCTCCCAAGCCATGGATGTTGGGGAACATAGTAATTTCAAAAAAAAATCCTACGCACACGCAAGATCATGGTGATGCAAAGCAACAAGAGGGGAGAGTGTTGTCTACGTACCCTCGTAGACCGACAGTAGAAGCGTTATGACAACACGGTTGATGTAGTCATACGTCTTCGTGGCCCGACCGATCAAGCACCGAAACTACGGCACCTCCGAGTTTAAGCACACGTTTAGCTCGATGACGATCCCCGGACTCCGATCCAGCAAAGTGTCGGGCAAGAGTTCCGTCAGCACGACGGCGTGGTGACGATCTTGATGTTCTACCATCACAGGGCTTCGCCTAAGCACCGCTACAATATTATCGAGGAGTATGGTGGAAGGGGGCACCGCACACGGCTAAGAAAATGATCACCATGATCAACTTGTGTGTCTAAAGGTGCCCCCTGCCCCAGTATATAAAGGAGCAAAGGGGGGGTGCGGCCGGCCCTAGGAGGAGGCGCGCCGGAGGAGTCCTACTCCTACCGGGAGTAGGACTCCCCACCTTTCCCTAGTTGGATTAGGACTTGGGGGGAAGGAGGAGAGGGAAGAAAGGAAAGGGGGGCGCCGCCCCCTCCTTATCCAATTCGGACTTTGGGGGAGGGGCGCATGGCAGCCCCTAGGCCTCCTCTCCTCTTCCCCCACTAGGCCCATTAAGGCCCATTAGGTTACCTGGGGGTTCCAGTAACCTCCCGGTACTCCGGTAAAATGCTGATTTCACCCGGAACACTTCCGATGTCCAAACATAGGCTTCCAATATATCAATCTTTATGTCTCGACCATTTCGAGACGCCTCGTCATGTCCGTGATCACATCCGGGACTCCGAACAAACTTCGGTACATCAAAATATATAAACTCATAATGAAACTGTCATCATAACGTTAAGCGTGCGGACCCTACGGGTTCGACAACAATGTAGACATAACCAAGACATGTCTCCGGTCAATAACCAATAGCGGAACCTGGATGCTCATATTGGCTCCCACATATTCTACGAAGATCTTTATCGGTCAGACTCCATAACAACATACTTTGTTCCCTTTGTCATCGGTATGTTACTTGCCCGAGATTCGATCATCGGTATCTCAATACCTAGTTCAATCTCGTTACCGGCAAGTCTCTTTACTCATTTCGTAATACATCATCTCGCAACTAACTCATTAGTTTTAATGCTTGCAAGGCTTATGTGATGTGTATTACCGAGAGGGCCCAGAGATACCTCTCCGACAATCGGAGTGACAAATCCTAATCTCGAAATACGCCAACCCAACATGTACCTTTGGAGACACCTGTAGAGCTCCTTTATAATCACCCAGTTACGTTGTGACATTTGGTAGCACACAAAGTGTTCCTCCGGCAAACGGGAGTTGCATAATCTCATAGTCATAGGAACATGTATAAGTCATGAAGAAAGCAATAGCAACATACTAAACGATCGGGTGCTAAGCTAATGGAATGGGTCATGTCAATCACATCATTCTTCTAATGATGTGATCCCGTTAATCAAATAACAACTCTTTTGTTCATGGTTAGGAAACATAACCATCTTTGATTAACGTGCTAGTCAAGTAGAGGCATAGTAGTGACACTCTGTTTGTCTATGTATTCACACATGTATTATGTTTCCGGTTAATACAATTCTAGCATGAATAATAAACATTTATCATGATATAAGGAAATAAATAATAACTTTATTATTGCCTCTAGGGCATATTTCCTTCAGTCTCCCACTTGCACTAGAGTCAGTATTCTAGTTCACATTGCCATGTGATTTAACACCAATAGTTCACATCATTATGTGACCAACACTCAAAGGGTTTACTAGAGTCAATAATCTAGTTCACATTGCTATGTGATTAACAGCCAAAGAGTACTAAGGTGTGATCATGTTTTGCCTGTGAGAGAAGTTTAGTCAACGGGTCTGCCATACTCAGATCCATATGTATTTTGCAATTTTCTATGTCAACTATGCTCTGCACGGAGCTACTCTAGCTAATTGCTCCCACTTTCAATATGCATCCAGATTGAGACTTAGAATCATCTGGATCAGTGTCAAAGTTTGCATCGACGTAACCCTTTACGACGAACCTTTTGTCAGCTCCATAATCGAGAAACATATCCTTATTCCACTAAGGATAATTTTGACCGCTGTCCAGTGATCTACTCCTAGATCACTATTGTACTCCCTTGCCAACATCAGTGTAGGTTATACAATAGATCTGGTACACAGCATGACATACTTTATAGAACCTATGGCTGAGGCATAGAGAATGACTTTCATTCTCTTTCTATCTTCTGCTGTGGTCGGGTTTTGAGTCTTACTCAATTTCACACCTTGTAACACAGGCAAGAACTCTTTCTTTGACTGTTCCATTTTGAACTACTTCAAAATCTTGTCAAGGTATGTACTCATTGAAAAAACTTATCAAGCGTATTGATCTATCTCTAGAGATCTTGATGCTCAATATGTAAGCAGCTTCACCGAGGTTTTCTTTGAAAAAATCCTTTCAAACACTCTTTATGCTTTGCAGAATAATTCTACATTATTTCCGATCAACAATATGTCATTCACATATACTTATCAGGAATGATGTAGTGCTCCCACTCACTTTCTTCTAAATACAGGCTTCACCGCAAGTCTGTATAAAACTATATGCTTTGATCAACTTATCAAAGCGTATATTCCAACTCCGAGATGCTTGCACCAGTCCATAGATGGATCGCTGGAGCTTGCATATTTAGTTAACACCTTTAGGATCGACAAAACCTTCTAGTTGCATCGTATACAACTCTTCTTTAATAAATCCATTAAGGAATGCAGTTTTGTTTATCCATTTGCCAGATTTCATAAAATGCGGCAATTGCTAACATGATTTGGACAAACTTAAGCATAGATACAAGTGAGAAACTCTCATCGTAGTCAACACCTTGAACTTGTCGAAAACCTTTTGCGACAATTCTAGCTTTGTAGATAGTAACACTACTATCAACATCCGTCTTCCTCTTGAAGATCCATTTATTTTCTATGGCTTGCCGATCATCGGGCAAATCCATCAAAGTCCATACTTTGTTCTCATACATGGATCATATCTCAGATTTCATGGCCTCAAACCATTTCGCGGAATCTGGGCTCATCATCGCTTCCTCATAGTTCGCAAGTTCGTCATGGTCTAGTAACATGACTTCCAGAACAGGATTACCATACCACTCTGGTGCGGATCTCACTCTGGTTTACCTACGAGATTCGATAGTAACTTGATCTGAAGTTACATGATCATCATCATTAGCTTCCTCACTAATTGGTGTAGTAGTCACAAGAACAGATTTCTGTGATGAACTACTTTCCAATAAGGGAGAAGGTACAATTACCTTATGAAGTTTTCTACTTTCCTCCCACTCACTTCTTTTGAGAGAAACTCCTTCTCTGGAAAGGATCCATTCTCAGCAACGAATATCTTGCCTTCAGATCTATGATAGAAGGTGTACCCAACATTTTCTTTTGGGTATCCTATGAAGACGCACTTCTCCAATTTGGGTTTGAGCTTATCAGGATGAAACTTTTTCATATAAGCATCGCAACTCCAAACTTTAAGAAATGACAACTTTGGTTTCTTGCCAAACCATAGTTCGTACGGTGCCGTCTCAACGGATTTAGATGGTGCCCTTTTTAACGTGAATGCAGCTATCTCTAATGCATAACGCCAAAACTATAGTGGTAAATCGGTAAGAAACATCATATATTGCACTATATCCAATAAAGTACGGTTATGATGTTCGGACACACCATTATGCTGTGGTGTTCCACGTGGCATGAATTTGTGAAACTATTCCACATTGTTTTAATTGAAAACCAAACTCGTAACTCAAATATTCGTCTCAGTGATCAGACTGTGGAAACCTTATCTTCTTGTCACGATGACTTTCCACTTCACTCTGAAATTCTTTGAACTATTCAAATGTTTCAGACTTATGTTTCATCAAGTAGATATACCCATATCTACTTAAATTATCTGTGAAGGTAAGAAAATAACGATACCCGCCGCGAGCCTCAACACTCATCGGATCGCATACATCAGTATGTTTTATTTCCAATAAGTCAGTTGCTCGCTCCATTGTTCCGGAGAACGGCATTTTAGTCATCTTGCCCATGAGGCATGGTTCGCAAGCATCAAGTGATTCATAATCAAGTGATTCCAAAATCCCATCAGCATGGAGTTTCTTCATGCGCTTTACACCAATATGACCTAAACGGCAGTGCCACAAATAAGTTGCACTATCATTATTAACTTTGCATCTTTTGGTTTCAATATTATGAATATGTGTATCACTACGATCGAGATCCAACAAACCATTTTAGTTGGTGTGTATGACCATAGAAGGTTTTATTCATGTAAACAGAACAACAATTGTTCTCTAACTTAAATGAATAATCGTATTGCAATAAACATGATCAAATCATATTCATGCTCAACGCAAACACCAAATAACAATTATTTAGTTTCAACACTAATCCCGAAAGTATAGGGAGAGTGCGATGATGATCATATCAATCTTGGAACTACTTCCAACACACATCGTCACCTTGACTTTTACTAGTTTTTGTTTATTCTACAACTCCTGTTTCAAGTTACTACTCTTAGTAACTGAACCAGTATCAAATGCCGAGGGGTTGCTATAAACACTAGTAAAGTACACATCAATAACATGTATATCCAATATACCTTTGTTCACTTTGCCATCCTTCTTATCCACCAATTACTTGGGGTAGTTCCGCTTCTAGTGACCAGTCCCTTTGCAGTAGAAGCACTCAGTCTCAGGCTTAGGTCCAGACTTGGGCTTCTTCACTTGAGCAGCAACTTGCTTGCCGTTCTTCTTGAAGTTCCCCTTCTTCCCTTTGCCCTTTTCTTGAAACTAGTGGTCTTGTTAACCATCAACACTTGATGTTTTTCTTGATTTCTACCTTCGTCGATTTCAGCATCACGAAGAGCTTGGGAATTACTTTCGTCATCCCTTGCATATTATAGTTCATCACGAAGTTCTACTAACTTGGTGATGGTGACTAGAGAATTCTGTCAATCACTATTTTATCTGGAAGATTAACTCCCACTTGATTCAAGCGATTGTAGTACCCAGACAATCTGAGCACATGCTCACTGCTTGAGCGATTCTCCTCCATCTTTTAGCTATAGAACTTGTTGGAGACTTCATATCTCTCAACTCGGGTATTTGCTTGAAATATTAACTTCAACTTCTTGGAACATCTCATATGGTCCATGACGTTCAAAACGTCTTTGAAGTCCCGATTCTAAGCCATTAAGCATGGTGCACTAAACTATCAAGTAGTCATCATATTGAGCTAGCCAAACGTTCATAACGTCTGCATCTGCTCCTGCAATAGGTCTGTCACCTAGCGGTGCATCAAGGACATAATTCTTCTGTGTAGCAATGAGGATAAACCTCAGATCACGGATCCAATCCGCATCATTGCTACTAACATCTTTCAACTTAGTTTTCTCTAGGAACATATCAAAATAAACACAGGGAAGCAACAATGCGAGCTATTGATCTACAACATAATTTGCAAAATACTATCAGGACTAAGTTCATGATAAATTTAAGTTCAATTTAATCATATTACTTAAGAACTCCCACTTAGATAGACATCCCTCTAATCCTCTAAGTGATCACGTGATCCATATCAACTAAACCATGTTCGATCATCACGTGAGATGGAGTAGTTTCAACAGTGAACATCACTATGTTGATCATATCTACTATATGATTCACGCTCGACCTTTCGGTCTCCGTGTTCTGATGCCATATCCGTTATATGCTAGGCCCGTCAAGTTTAACCTGAGTATTCCGCGTGTGCAACTGTGTTGCACCCGTTGTATTTGAACGTAGAGCCTATCACACCCGATCATCACGTGGTGTCTCAGCACGAAGAACTTTCGCAATGGTGCATACTCAGGGAGAACACTTCTTGATAATTAGTGAGAGATCATCTTAAAAATGCTACCGTCAAACTAAGCAAAATAAGATGTATAAAAGCTAAACATCATATGCAATCAAAATATGTGACATGATATGGCCATCATCATCTTGCGCCTTTGATCTCCATCTCCAAAGTACTGTCATGATCTCTATCGTCACCGGCATGACACCATGATCTCCATCATCTTGATCTATATCAATGTGTCGTCACACGGTCGTCTCGCCAACTATTGCTCTTGCAACTATTGCTATCGCATAACGATAAACTAAAGCAATTATTTGGCGCTTGCATCTTATGCAATAAAGAGACAACCATAAGGCTTTTGCCAGTTGCCGATAACTTCAACAAAACATGATCATCTCATACAACCACTTATATCTCATCACGTCTTGACCATATCACATCACAACATGCCCAGCAAAAACAAGTTAGACATCCTCTACTTTGTTTGTTGCAAGTTTTACGTGGCTGCTACGGGCTTAAGCAAGAACCAGTCTTACCTATGCATCAAAACCACAACGATAGTTTGTCAAGTTGGTGCTGATTTAACCTTCACAAGGACCGGGCGTAGCCACACTCGGTTCAACTAAAGTTGGAGAAACTGACACCCGCCAGCCACCTGTGTGCAAAGCACGTCGGTAGAACCAGTCTCGCGTAAGCGTACGCGTAATGTCGGTCCGGGCCGCTTCATCCAACAATACCGCCGAACCAAAGTATGACGTGCTAGTAAGCAGTATGACTTATATCGCCCACAACTCACTTGTGTTCTACTCGTGCACAACATCAACGCATAAAACCTAGGCTCTGATGCCACTGTTGGGAAACGTAGTAATTTCAAAAAAAATCCTACGCACACGCAAGATCATGGTGATGCATAGCAACGAGAGGGGAGAGTGTTGTCTACATACCCTCGTAGACCGACAGCGGAAGCGTTATGACAACGCGGTTGATGTAGTCGTACGTCTTCGTGGCCCGACCGATCAAGCACCGAAACTACGGCACCTCCGAGTTTTAGCACACGTTCAGCTCGATGATGATCCTCGAACTCCGATCCAGCAAAGTGTCGGGGAAGAGTTCCGTCAGCACGACGGTGTGGTGACAATCTTGATGTTCTACCGTCATAGGGCTTCGCCTAAGCACCGCTACAATATTATCGAGGAGTATGGTGGAAGGGGGCACCGCACACGGCTAAGAAAACGATCACCAGGATCAACTTGTGTGTCTAGAGGTGCCCCCTGCCCCCGTATATAAAGGAGCAAAGGGGGGTGCGGCCGGCCCTAGGAGGAGGCGCACCGGAGGAGTCCTACTCCTATCGGGAGTAGGACCCCCCACCTTTCCCTAGTTGGATTAGGACTTGGGGGGAAGGAGGAGAGGGAAGAAAGGAAAGGGGGGGCGCCGCCCCCCCCACCCCCTCCTTGTCCAATTCGGACTTGGGGGGAGGGGCGCGCGGCAGCCCCTAGGCCTCCTCTCCTCTTCCTCCACTAGGCCCATTAAGGCCCATTAGGTTACCGGGGGGTTCCGGTAACCTCCCGGTACTCCGGTAAAATGCCGATTTCACCCGGAACACTTCTGATGTCTAAACATGGGCTTCCAATATATCAATCTTTATGTCCCGACCATTTCGAGACTCCTCGTAATGTCCATGATCACATCCGGGACTCCGAACAAACTTCGGTACATCAAAATATATAAACTCATAATGAAACTGTCATCGTAACGTTAAGCATGCGGACCCTACGGGTTCGAGAACAATGTAGACATGACCAAGACATGTCTCCGGTCAATAACCAATAGCGGAACCTGGATGCTCATATTGGCTCCCACATATTCTACGAAGATCTTTATCGGTCAGCCGCATAACAACATACTTTGTTCCCTTTGTCATCGGTATGTTACTTGCCCGAGATTCGATCGTCGGTATCTCAATACCTAGTTCAATCTCGTTACCGGCAAGTCTCTTTACTCATTTCGTAATACATCATATCGCAACTAACTCATTAGTTGTAATGCTTGCAAGGCTTATGTGATGTGTATTGCCGAGAGGGCCCAGAGATACCTCTCCGACAATCGGAGTGGCAAATCCTAATCTTGAAATACGCCAACCCAACATGTACCTTTGGAGACACCTGTAGAGCTCCTTTATAATCACCCAGTTACATTGTGACGTTTGGTAGCACACAAAGTGTTCCTCCGGCAAACGAGAGTTGCATAATCTTATAGTCATAGGAACATGTATAAGTCATGAAGAAAGCAATAGCAACATATTAAACGATTGGGTGCTAAGCTAATGGAATGGGTCATGTCAATCACATCATTCTTCTAATGATGTGATCCTGTTAATCAAATAACAACTCTTTTGTTCATTGTTAGGAAACATAACCATCTTCGATTAACGAGCTAGTCAAGTAGAGTTATACTAGTGACACTCTGTTTGTCTATGTATTCACACATGTATTATGTTTCCGGTTAATACAATTCTAGCATGAATAATAAACATTTATCATGATATAAGGAAATAAATAATAACTTTATTATTGCCTCTAGGGCATATTTCCTTCAATGGAGGCCAAGGACCAGAGGGGAAACCCTTCTCCCATCTAGGGAGGAGCTCAAGGAAGAAGAGGAAGAAGGGGGCCCCTCTCCCCCTCTCCTCCGGTGGCGCCGGAACGCCGCCGTTGCCACCATCATCATCACCGCGATCTACACCAACACCTCCGCCATCTTCACCAACATCTCCATCACCTTCCCCCCTCTATCTACAGTGGTCCACTTTCCCGCAACCTGATGTACCCTCTACTTGAACATGGTGCTTTATGCTTCATATTATTATCCAATGATGTGTTGCCATCCTATGATGTCTGAGTAGATTTTCGTTGTCCTATCGGTGGTTGATGAATTGCTATGATTGATTTAATTTTCTTGTGGTTATGTTGTTGTTCTTGTGTGCCCATCATATGATTGCGCGCGTGGATCACACCCTAGGGTTAGTTGTATGTTGATAGGACTGTGTATTGGAGGGCAAGAGTGACAGAAGCTTCAACCTAGCATAGAAATTGATGCATACGGGATTGAAGGGGGACCAATATATCTTAATGCTATGGTTGGGTTTTACCTTAATGAACATTAGTAGTTGCGGATGCTTGCTAATAGCTCCAATCATAAGTGCATAGAATTCCAAGTAAGGGATGACATCCTAGCAGTGGCCTCTCCCACATAATACTTGCTATCGGTCTAGTAAAGTAGTCAATTGCTTAAGGGACAATTTCGCAATTCCTACCACCACTTTTCCACACTCGCTATATTTACTTTATTGTTTATTTTTCTAAACAGACCCTACTTTTTATTTATGTAATATTTATTATCTTGCAAACCTATCCAAAAACACCTACAAAGTACTTCTAGTTTCATACTTGTTCTAGGTAAAGCGAACGTCAAGCGTGCGTAGAGTTGTATCGGTGGTCGATAGAACTTGAGGGAATATTTGTTCTACCTTTAGCTCCTCCTTGGGTTCGACACTCTTACTTATCGAAAACTGTTGCGATCCCCTATACTTGTGGGTTATCAAGACCTTTTTCTGGCGCCGTTGCCGGGGAGCAATAGCGTGGGGTGAATATTCTCGTGTGTGCTTGTTTGCTTTATCACTAAGTAATTTTTATTTGTTGTTCTTAGTTGTTCTCTATATTTAGTTATGGGTAGGAAACGCAACATACCAAAAAAAAATTAGTTGTACGTACTGAACCAATGGTTGAAGAACCAATCAAAATCTATCACACTGCTGAAACTTATTACCTGGATCATTGTCGGTGTCAAAACCGGCGGATCTCGGGTAGTGGGTCCCGAACTGTACGTCTAGGCCGGATGGTAACAGGAGGCAGGGAACATGATGTTTTACCCAGGTTCGGGCCCTCTTGATGGAGGTAAAACCCTACGTCCTGCTTGATTAATATTGATGATATGGGTAGTACAAGAGTAGATCTACCACGAGATCAAGGAGGCTAAACCCTAGAAGCTAGCCTATGGTATGATTGTTGTATATGGAGTTGATTGCCTACGGACTACAACCCTCCGGTTTATATAGACACCGGATAGGGTTAGGGTTACATAGAGTCGGTTACAATGGTAGGAGATCTTGAATATCCGCATCGCCAAGCTTGCCTTCCACGCCAAGGAAAGTCCCATCCGGACACGGGACGAAGTCTTCAATCTTGTATCTTCATAGGCCAGGAGTCCAGCTGAAGGTATAGTCCGGCTACCCGAACACCCCCTAATCCAGGACTCCCTCAGTAGCCCCTGAACCAGGCTTCAATGACGACGAGTCCGGCGCGCAAATTGTCTACGGCATTGCAAGGCGGGTTCCTCCTCCAAGTCCTTCATAGAAGATTGTAAACACCAAGAGTAGTGTCCAGCTCTGCAAAATAAGCTTCCACATATTGCCATAGAGAGAATAATATTAACACAAATCAAATCTGCTGACGTATTCTGCAGTGCGTCATCACACTACAGCCAAGTCCTTCACTCGAATCGTTTTCACTTTTCCACCTCAGCGTGTTTTGCGAGGCGGTTTCCTTGGCACGTCCTGTCAAAGCAGAGATCGTGTACCCCCCTTGTACGGGATTCTCATCAATACGGAGTTGGGTAACCCAACCACGCCACTTATTACGGCGCTTGGGAGGCAAGGAAGTTTTACTAGGCAGGTGGGGACGCATAGTCGCGTCCGCCCATATAAGGGGATAAGGATCCACCTTTTCATCCACGCCTTCTTCCTCCTTTGCCTATCCATTTCCACGCACTCGAGCTCCAGCGCCCAAGTCTGCACACCCCACCTCAACCTTCTCCAGCCATGTCCGGAGCGGGAGGCAAGTGGATGGTCTCCTCCGTCATGGAGGGCAAAGTCAAGAAGCTAAGGAAGGCCGGATACCTGTCCAAGGACATCGCGCACCAGCTTCTCGAAGAGGGGCAGCTTCTCCCCACCCCAAGGCCCCATGAGAGGGTAGTATTTCTCCCCCACTTCCTCCGCGGACTGGGTTTTCCACTCCACCCATTTGTCCGGGGGCTCATGTTCTACTACGGCCTGGATTTCCACGATCTGGCTCCGAACTTCATCCTCAACATCTCGGCGTTCATCGTCGTGTGCGAGGCTTTTCTCCGCGTCCGCCCTCATTTCGGCCTCTGGCTCAAGACCTTCAACGTCAAGCCCAAGGTGGTGCGCGGCAGCCAGGCGGAGTGCCGAGGCGCCATGGCGGGCAAGATGGCCAACGTCCTATGGTTCAACGGCTCTTTCGTGGAGACCCTAAAGGGATGGCAATCCGGGTGGTTTTATATCACCGAGCCGCGCGATCCGAAATGGACCGCAGCCCCCGAGATCCGATCCGGACCCCCCACACGGCTTATGTCCTGGAAAGAGACCTGTCGTGGGGTGACGAAAAAGAGGTGACTAGATTGCAAACATGCATCCAGTCCCTGGTGAACAAGCCAGTCCGGCTTGTTAATGTAATCCAGGTTATGCTCGTCCGCCGGATCCTCCCGTGCCAACAACGGGATTTTAATCTGTGGGAGTTCGACCCGGCGCAGCATCAAACCCTCAGCAGGCTCTTCGACACAACGTACGAAGACGCCTGGAAGATGCTATTCAAGGGCGCCGAGGCTCCCGCATCCCCTTTCGAGGACCGCGGATACAGCTCGCAGCGTCACGCTAGCGAGGTATGCCATCTACACCTTTTACAGGATGTTAAGCTTTTTTTTTCATAGTTTGACTCTATGCGGGATCTAAACTCCCTTACCTTTGACAGGCTTGGCGGGCGATATCCGGACCGATTAACTGTCCGGCTCCGCTGCCCGAAGACCCAGCCCCAGCTCTACTAGCGAAGGTGCTGGTTCCAGCGCCTTATGTGGTGCCGAAGAAGAAGGCCAAGAAGAAGAAGACCACGGGGACTCGAAAGAGTGCCCGCAACGTGGTGGTGTCGGACTCGTCATCCGACGAGTCTGAGACGCCCTCCTCCCACGAAAACAAGGAGGAGGAAGAAGAAAACTCTCCCCCCCCCCAGCGGAGGGAGGAGAGAAGAGGAAGGCCGCCCCAACGGGGGAGGCCGAGGGGTCTAGGAAAAGGAAGACCCCTCTGCCGGACTACGCCCCCAACGCCGAAGAGGGCAAAGAGGAGTGGCCAAACAGGGCCAAGCGTCCGGCGAAATCGTAAGTTTGGATATCAGAGTAACTCATGATGTTCCTTTGTTGCACAGCTTTCCCTAATGTCAAATGTAATTATGCAGTCCGCCCCGGGCCGAATTCGACGAATCGTCGGGCGGCTCCCTGGACTCATCGGACGTGAACTCAGTTTCGCCCGCTGTCTCCCCCCACACTCCATACGACACCGAAGTGGCGTCGCGACAAGCTCCGGGGCAGGAGGAGGTGGTCCCGGAGGAGCCGCAAGGCAACCTCCCGGACTCCAGGAGTGAAGGGGATAAGGATCCCCAGGGCTCTAAGTCCGGCTTTGTGCCGGACACCGCCAGAATCAGTTCCGGACCGCAGTAGGCGAACTCCTTTCGAGAGGAGCAAGCCTTCTGAGCCGGCGGCCTCCGTCCAACCGGAGGTGCCAGACAATCTGCTGGAGGTGCTTGACGACGCCTCCATCGACGAGGGGCACCGTACTATTATGAGTACGGTGATCCAGAAGGTTCAGTCCGCCAAGAGCGGACTGACTGAAGCTTGCGCTAGCCTTCTAATAGGCTTCGAGGTAAGTAAAAATATGTAAAAATATTACCGCATAGACAGTAGACCCTGATGCTCTGTTTGGCGTTCGGAAAGAAAAGCCGAATAGAGGATCTATTAAATTTTGCAGGAGTCTAAAAAAAGAGTCAATATGTGTATGCAGGCTTCACTGCTATCCACCGCCGCACTGACTGCGGAGGTGGGTGTCCTGAAGCAGGACCTCAAGCGGACCGAGCAAGAGCTCGGCCTTGCCAAGCGGCGGCTCGAGGAGGAAGAAGGTAAGAAATACCTTACAGAAAAAGTGCCTATAAAAAGGCTGGATTGCAAAAAAGAGTAATAGGATTGTACTGCTTATTGTAGGGGCCACGACTGAGGTGGCGACCCTTAAGCAGGCGCTGTCTGAGGCCGAAAACAAAAACGGCCGCGGAGCGCACCGAGCGAGACAGACTTGGGGCTCAGGTCGGCGAGGTGCAGCAAGAGCTGCAGGCTCTCATGAAAAAACATGAGAGTTTGGAGCTGGAGTCAAAGGCGCAAGCATCCGAGCTTGCAACGGCCCTAGAGGCTGCCAAGTCTGCCAAGGCCGAAGCCCAAAAGGCCCTCCAAGAGTTGGAGGAGATGAGGAAGATAGCAGCGGGTAAGGCATTCTTTATGCAAAGCAGAAATATAAAAGTGAACTACCTGTTACTTACCCGAATCTGGAGCTCTCCAGGGGCATTTGCAGATCTTCCGCGCAGCATACCCGACGCCGCCGCATTCTACCGAGCTGAAGAGGGCAGCTCGATGGAGAAGGTGTTCTGGTCTCAGTATTCTGAGGCCGGACACCCTGTGCCCTTGAGCGACCAGCTGAAACAGCTGGTCGAGCTCCACAAGGCGGTCGAGCAGGCCATGAAGGGCTTCATAGTTCGGCTGTGGCCCGGAGAGGCCCTGCCTGGGAGTTATTTCGGGCTGGTGCGGCGGCTGGTGGAGGCTTGTCCGAGGCTCGAGGTCATCAAGCGCTCCGTCTGCATCGAAGGTGCCCGTCCGGCCCTTGCCCGTGCAAAGGTGCACTGGGGTAAGCTGGACGGTGATAGGCTTGTGAAGGACGGGCCGCCGCCGGGGAAGGAGCATCGCAAGCCCGAGAACTACTACAAGGATGTTCTTGCAGGTGCCCGCCTTGTGGCGGATGAATGTACCAAGGATGTGATATTTGAATGAACTCGCTCGTGTTTATCCTGTGCGCTGAAAACTTGTTCATATGCGCTAAGCAATACTTATTGAATTTAAAATATTACTTTCTGTGCGGCCATTTATCAAAAATTGAGAGATGGCCAGTCGTCGGCTTCTGCCCCCGTGCCACTAGTGCTGGGGTGTTCGGGATAAACCTGAGCGCTCTTTTTCCCATAGTTGGGTCCTTCAAGGGAGGCGCTTAGCACAACGAACCAGGCAATCGGACTATAATGCTTGAACACTCTCACTTAGTCATAGAACTCTATAATTTTAAATTTCAGCGAAGCCCCTAGTTTGGAAGACCGAGTTCGGGGAGCTATCCACGCCTTGGCCGGACAAAGCCGGCTCCTCGCTCGTAGCGGCATAAGCCTTTAGGGACTCGAAAAACCTCTCGAACGGCGACCGGTCTCTCGCCACATCATGACAGTCGGTTTTAGCTTTCTCCACTGAGGTGCTTAACCCAGCTGAACCGGGGCACAATCGCAGTGGTTCTCCTAGTGCTACCTTAGCCGATAGAGCGGAACGTAAGGCACAAAAACATAGGAGCCGGGCAAACCCAACTATTGACCCAAATCATGATTCGGAGCCGATGCATATAGTGCTATAAGTTCGGGGTGCCGTACTTGTGAAAGTGTACGGACTTCTCACACCATTATGAGGGGTACTGAAGCCCCTGGCGTGTTTGCCGTACCATGGTGTACGGGTGCAATCATGTCATTTAATGAACATAAATGTGAAAAGAGGATAATGCAAAAAATAGACAAGAAGCTAAGCATTGTTTATAGAGAGGCTATTTATCAAAGCCGAACGATACAAATAGTGCGGTAAGCAAAAGATATTGGACTATTTAGTATGTCCTGCCCAGGGGCAGGCCGCGGAATTGTATTTAAAACAGGTATACCGCTCGTGACAGAGACCACCTGGGAGTTCCATAATGCGGCATGGCTTGTCTGCCTCCCTGGATCTTGCATCGTTTGTGCGGCAGTCGAATTGCCGAACAGGTCATCCGAAGTATGGAGTCCTGAAAGTAAGAAAAAATTAAAAAAAGAATCAGGCAGCCCCTAGTACATTTTAAGCCGTATTTTGGGCATGCCGTTATTGTGCCCCTTCCCCTGTGCCCATAGTATTTCAAGGGCATAGTTATGTACGCGAGGTACTGGTTTCGCTATGTCGCGAAAGCTGGGGTTGGGGCCACATTGCTACGCTTGCTCAGAGTGTGCCAAGCGGTCCTGCTGTGGGTTACTCCGGGCGTGCTTGGTAGTGTCTGGCTTTTTAATGGCCGGACTGGAGAATTGCCTGAGAAGGCTACTTTGTACCTCCGCTGCGAGAGCCGCCGTATGCTCCTCCGTACGGAGGGAGCGTTCGGTGTTTCCTTGACCGTAATTACTCCTCGAGGGCCTAGCATCTTGAGCTTGAGATATGCATAGTGCGGCACCGCGTTGAACTTTGCGAATGCGGTTCGTCCAAGCAGGGAATGATAGCCACTGCGAAACGGGACTATATCGAAGATTAACTCTTTGCTTCGAAAATTGTCCGGGGATCCGAAGACCACGTCAAGTGTTACTGAGCCTGTATAGTTGGCTTCTACACCTGGTATAACGCCTTTAAAGGTCGTTCTTGTGGGCTTAATCCTTGAGGGATCTATGCCCATTTTCCACACTGTATCCTGATAAAGCAGGTTCAGGCTACTGCCGCCGTCCATGAGGACTCTTATGAGATGAAATCCGTCGATGATTGGGTCGAGAACCAATGCGGCGAAGCCGCCATGACGGATGCTAGTGGGATGGTCCCGTCGATCAAAAGTGATCGGGCAGGAGGACCATGGGTTGAACTTTGGGGCGACTGGCTCCATCGTGTATACGTCCCGTAGCGCACGCTTCCGCTCCCGCTTGGGAATATGGGTTGCGTATATCATGTTCACCGTCCGCACTAGTGGGGGAAAGCCCTTCTGTCCATTGTTGTTCGGCGGCTTGGGCTCTTCGTCGTCGCTATGCAGCCCCTTGTCTCTGTTTTCGGCCCTTAACTTGCCTGCCTACTTCAACACCCAACAATCCCTGTTAGTGTGATTGGCTGGCCTTTTGGGGGTGCCATGTATCTGGCACAAGCGATCGAGTATTCGGTCCAAACTGGACGGGCCCTGAGTATTCTTTTTGAATGGCTTTTTCCGCTGACCGAATTTATAGCCTTTGAATCCGGCATTGACTGCCGTGTCTTCATTGTTGTCGCTGCTAACGCAGCGTTTTTTCTTATTCCGACGTGTCCTGCCACTTTTGTCCTTGGTATCTGAATTACCAGGGTTCTTTGATAAGTTGTTACTGCGATCTAGCCAGCTGTCTTCTCCCGCGCAAAAGCGGGTCATGAGTGTCGTGAGGGCTGCCAGGGATTTCGGCTTTTCCTGTCCCAGGTGCCGGGAAAGCCACTCGTCGTGGATGTTATGCTTGAAGGCTGCTAGGGCCTCTGCGTCTGGACAGTCGACTATCTGGTTTTTCTTTGTTAGGAACCGTGTCCAGAATTGTCTGGCCAATTCCTCTGGCTGCTGAATTATGTGGCTTAAGTCGTGGGCATCCGGTGGTTGCACGTAAGTGCCCTGGAAGTTGTTGAGGAATGCGGCTTCCAGGTCCTCCCAAGAACCGATTGAGTCTGCCGCCAAGCTGTTAAACCAATGTCGGGCCGGTCCTTTAAGTTTGAGCGGGGGGTATTTGATGGCGTGTAGATCATCGCCGCGTGCCATGTGGATGTGAAGGAGATAATCCTCGATCCATACCGCCGGATCTGTTGTGCCATCGTATGATTCGATGTTTACACTTTTGAAACCCTCTGGGATTTTATGATCCATTACTTCATTCGTGAAGCATAGCAGGTGTGCGGCGCCTCTATACTGGGCTATATCACGACGCAGCTCGGAAGAGCTATGTCTGTTGTGTTCGGCCCGGCCGGATTTGTTGTATCCGGAGTGAAGATCATTGTCACATGCCGTAGGGCGCCTGCGCGATCCGTAGATCGATCTTGTTTTTCTTGCCTTATCCTCCAGTATGTCTTGCAGGTCGGGCGCATTTTCTCGTGCCTTAGTTGAGCGGCGTCGGGGCATGGCTTGGGTGGAGGGCCGAGAGGCCTCTCTGTCGCGGCCGCGAGGTGGCCGGTCTGCCATGTCATGCGCTGGTGATGTAGGTGCTTCCTCCTCTGATCGGGGTAGCGGCCTGCGCTTCGGGTAACTCTTGGAGGGGCGTTCGAGTTCGTACTCTTCAGCCGCAAGGACTTCAGTCCATCTGTCAGCTAGCAAATCTTGGGCAGCTCTAAGCTGTTGCTGCTTTTTCTTGAGGCTGCTTGCCGTGGCTAAAAGCCTGCGTTTAAAACGCTCTTGTTCGGTGGGGTCTGATGGTATGACGAATTAGTCGTCATCGAGGCTTGCCTCGTCTTCGGAGGGAGACGTGTAGTTATCATCCTCGACCTCTCGATCTGCCGCTCTCTCATGAGGGCTGGCTTCTCCATCTTCCTGTGTCGAATCTTGCTGAGGTGGGTGTTCTTCGGCGCTATCCGGGGTAGTATTATCTCCCGTGCCGGAATCACCATTTTTGCTTTGGCGGGATTTAGAGCGGCACCACTGACGCCGGCGCTTTGGCTGTTTCTTGGGGGCGTCATCCCCCACTGTTCCATCGCCATCTCCATCTTTTGGAGTATCCGCCATATATATGTCATTTGACGAGGTGGCCTTCTAGCGCCCTACAGGTGCTGGTTCCTGTTCATCTCCTACATCGTCGTCCATGCCGTCGATGTCTTCGGAGCCGAAGTCAAGCATGTTGGTTAGATCATCGACAGTGGCTACAAAGTGGGTGGTGGGTGGGCTTTGAATTTCCTCATCGTCCGTATCCCACCCTCGCTGACCGTAGTCCGGCCAGGGCTCTCCTGATGAAGAGAGAGACTTAAGAGAATTCAGGATGTCGCCAAAAGGTGAATGCTGAAAGATGTCTGCGGTGGTGAACTCCATTATCAGCGCCCAATCGGATTCGATTGGCAGGGGCGCGGGGGGTTCGGAGTCCGCGGAGGAGTCCGGATCCTCGGGGTCACGGGTCGTGCAGAGTGCGGGGCTAGCGTTTGGCTCGATCGCTTTCAGGATCGCAGCCCCCGAGGTGACGTCCAACCGCTCATCCTCGATTGGCGCAATAGGCTCTGAGTTAGGGGTCGGAACCGATGCGTGTGCGGCCTCCAGGACACTGTCCGGAGGCAGAGCTAGATCATGCCCCTCGAGATAGTGTGGCGCGCTTGGCCGTGGCTCGAACCCGTTGAAGATCAAGTCTGCGCGGATGTCAGCCGTGTAGTTTAAGCCTCCAAACCTGACTTGATGGCCAGGGGCGTAGCTTTCGATCTGCTCCAGGTGGCCGAGTGAATTGGCCCGCAGAGCGAAGCCGCCGAAGACGAAGATCTGTCCGGGGAGAAAAGTCTCACCCTGGACCGTATCGTTGTTGATGATCAAAGGAGCCATCGGGCCTAAAGGCGAAGACACAGAGGAACTCTCAATGAAAGCACCAATGTCGGTGTCAAAACCGGCGGATCTCGGGTAGTGGGTCCCGAACTGTGCGTCTAGGCCGGATGGTAATAGGAGGCAGGGAACACGATGTTTTACCCAGGTTTGGGCCCTCTTGATGGAGGTAAAACCCTACGTCCTGCTTGATTAATATTAATGATATGGGTAGTACAAGAGTAGATCTACCACGAGATCAAGGAGGCTAAACCCTAGAAGCTAGCCTATGGTATGATTGTTGTATATGGAGTTGATTGCCTACGGACTACAACCCTCCGGTTTATATAGATACCGGATAGGGTTAGGGTTACATAGAGTCGGTTACAATGGTAGGAGATCTTGAATATCTGCATCGCCAAGCTTGCCTTCCACGCCAAGGAAAGTCCCATCCGGACATGGGACGAAGTCTTCAATCTTGTATCTTCATAGTCCAGGAGTCCGGCTGAAGGTATAGTCCGGCTACCCGAACACCCCCTAATCCAGGACTCCCTCAATCATCTTCGATCCCTATGTGCTCGTGCTGAAACCCCAACTAGTTTAGTTGAGGGAAAATCCTTAGATGAGCATGCTTGTTATGTGCGACACCGTATATCTGAAAAAGGGAAACTATTATGGAGTCAAATTCAACGTTTGCAATGCTATGCTTGGAATTTATGTGAAATATATGATTTTACTTGTTGTTCTGAGAACCCTAAGAAACACCTTCCCTATCAATGTGAGTTTAGTAATAATGGAATCGTATCTTCGTATGCTAAAGGTGTTTATAGTTACTATGATGTTCAACAAATTGAAGAATTTGTTGCTTTTAAGGGTGCTTATGAAATTGCTTCTTTGATTGAAAAGTATGGTGCTACTTTTCACAAATCTGAAAATTTTGCCATACTTAAATATTGCATTGATAATTATGCTTCTAATGCTTATGTTAAACCATATATTGAGGAATACTCCGCTGTCCAAGAAGAGACTAATATTTTGCAGGAGTCTATGGAAGAAGAAATTGATGAAATTGTGAGCTCATTGGATGAAAAAGATGAGGAGGAGAGCGAAGAACAAAAGGAGAAAGAGCGGATTGATCACCCATGCCCACCTTCTAATGAGAGTAACTCTTCAACTCATACATTGTTTAATTCCCCTTCGTGCTTACCGAAGGATGATTGCTATGATGACTATTATGATCCCATTGATTCTCTTGAAATATCCCTTTTTGATGATGCTTGCTATACTTGTGGCCAAGATGCCAATATGAATTATGCTTATGTAGATGAACTTGCTATAGTTCCTTATGTTAAACATGAAATTGTTGCTATTGCACCCACGCATGATAGTCTTATTACCTTTTTGAATTCTCCCGACTATACTATATCGGAGAAGTTTGCACTTATTAAGGATTATATTGATGGGTTGCCTTTTACCGTTGCACATGATGATTTCGATAAATATAATATGCATGTGCTTGCTGCTCCTACTTGCAATTATTATGAGATAGGAACTATATCTCCACCTCTCTATGTTTCCAACATGATAAAATTGCAAGAAACTGTTTATACTATGCATTGGCCTTTACTAGGTGTGCATGAATTGTTCTTTTATGACATGCCGATGCATAGGAAGAGAGTTAGACTTCATCATTGCTTGATATATGTTGCTTTGTTCTCACTACTAAATTACAAATCATTGTTAATTAAAATTGGCTTTGATGTACCTTGGGATCCGGGTGGATTCACTATTTGAGCACTATATGCCTAGCTTAATGGCTTTAAAGAAAGCGCTGCCAGGGAGACAACCCGGAAGTTTTAGAGAGTCATTTATTTCTATTGAGTTCTTTCATATAGTTTAAAAACAACAAAAATAAAGACGGGAACCCAAAACTTTTTCTAAAAGAAAAGTGAAAGTGAGAGAGACGAGCATTGTGAAAGTGGGGGACGTCCTTGAACTTTGTTCATGCCCATGGGAACTTTGTGAATCTTAATTACAGAAACTTTTCAACAAAAATAATTATCCCCTTTTACAATTCCATTGTATTATAAAAATAATGTGCCAAGGTTTGCCTTTAGGATGTTTACATTTGCTTAATGGTTTGTATGGTGCAGGACAGAAACTTTGGCTGTAGTGCGTGATTTTACGTTTTTATCAGGAACTTCAAATGGTTCTGATTCTTTTTGCAATGTCTTCCTATACATACTTTTTATTTTTCCTAATTTTGGTAGAATTTTTCAAGTACCATAAGTATGGTGAATGTTCAGATTGCTACAGACTGTTCTGTTTTAGACAGATTCTGTTTTTGATGCATAGTTTGCTTGTTTTGACGAAACTATCAATTTATATCAGTGGATTAAGCAATGAAAAAGTTATATGAATTGGTTTGCAATAGTACTTAGAGTAGTGATTTGCTTTATTATACTAACGGATCTTACCGAGTCTTCTGTTGAAGTTTTGTGTGGATGAAGTGTTTGATGATTGAGAAGGTTTCGATGTGAGAAGAAGGAAGAGAGGCAAGGGCTCAAGATTGGGGATGCCCGAGGCACCCCAAGTAAATATTCAAGGAGACTCAAGCGTCTAAGCTTGCGGATGCTGGGGAGGCATCCCCTCTTTCTTCAACAAGTATCGGTATGTTTTCGGATTCGTTTCGTTCATCCGATATGTGCAATCTTGGAGCGTCTTTTGCATTTAGTTTTCATTTTTATTTTATGAACCATGCTGGTATGAGATAGTCCTTGGTTGATTTATAGAATGCTCATTGCACTTCTATAACATCCCAAATTTTCAATTTGGAATGTTATACATTAGATCATCATGCATATCATATTTTATTTTGCATTTGGTTCTGATCCTAGAAAATCCTAAGCAACTCAAGGACCCATGAAGAGAGTTGGGGATTTCGTTATTTACGTATTTGAGTTTTCTCAAATTATGTAAATAGGATCATTTGATTTTATTTATTTTATCATCAATTATTTCTATTACAAAATATGAGAGAGGGAATAAAATGACTTTCCCAAAATATAGAAATATTGAGGATTTAATAAAAAAATCAAATAAGATTTATTTCGGAGTTTTTCGGTATTTTTATTTGAATTTAAGAAAAATGTGCGTTTTTCAAAGTTGTAGTTTGGGCCCAAATAAATGTTAACTTTATCGGGCTTGATTTTAGGAACCCGGCAAAATTTATTTCGCGATTTTTGGAGTCCGTTTAGTATTTCTTTTTATTTTTCTTCCGAGCGGAATTATTTAAAAAAAACGGAAACCGACTCTCGGCCGTACCCGAGCGGGACACCGCCCGGGGCGCCTTTATAAGCCACCACCCGGGGGCCCGAGAAGCCAGCCCACCCCGCCGCCCAAAACCCTAGCCGCCACCAGCCGCCGCCGCCAGCCGCCGCTGCCGTCTCGCCGGAGCAGCGCGCCTTTCGAGGTTCGCCGACGTGTCTTGATTTCCGTGCAGAAAAAAAAGACAGAGGAAAAAAATTCTTTTCTTTTCTGTTCGTCGTTTCTCTTTTTCATCGGATTTTCCGCGGTTATTTTCTGATCGCGATTTCTGATCCGATTTTCGTTTTAGTATAACTTTTCGCTCGTTTATCAGAATCAGGCGATTCAAGCGCCTGGAGTTTCGTCTCGAAACCCTCTTTCCAAATAATCAACTTAAACAAGTTTTTGCTACAGTAAAATTTGACCTAGATCCAGATTACTAGAACGAAGTTGATTTCTTTCGCCGTTTGATTTCTTTTGCTTCGTTCGATTTGATTCTTTTTGCAAACCAGGGTTCTTAAGTTGAACTTTCTAGTTAGATCTTCGATTTGAGTTTTACCTGTGCATTAGATGAGTACTTATTGTATGCTTGTTTGTTTGTCTGCGATAGAATACCCGGAGTGCGCCGCCTGTTACTTCGAATCTCTAGGTTTCGCGGATCATCAGCAAGGCAAGTAACACTTTGATCATACCTTTTCTACAACCCAGTTTTATTGCATTAGATCAATCCTCACACATTGCATGATTAGGATCTAATTAAATTGTGGGATGGGAAGTAGATGAGGTAGTACCTATTACCTGTTTACTATGAAACCTTTGCGAGTTACTTCTGCGTTTGCTTATTATGCCATGCTATGCTAGTAGACGTGGATTGGGTGAGTGATATCCATGACAGATGTGAGTTTGTTAATTTTAATGGTTTATTTAAGGTGGTAACTTAAATACACATCTGGGTGGATTGAGGCACCTGGTTTCTATCAGGACTTGCCTGTTTTTCTTTTGGACCGCCACCCAGGCTCAAAGGGATCATAAGATTATTCATACTAGAAACTTCCGTGTGCAGCCACAAGCCATTATGGGCTCTGGCATAGTTGAATAAGTTGTGCGAACTCTTACAGTGGTAGACTAGCAGATGTAGGGGATGTAGGTGGTATGGTCTACCCGATCGTAAGGTGCTAGCGCTTCTGAAAGACTATGTCTCGGTCATCCATTTCTCAAACACCATGTAGTGCGAGAAATCCAACGGAGGCGATCGAGTCTTGTGGGGAAAAGTGCGCAAATCTCTGCAGAGTGTAATAAACTAATCATGGTTAGCCGTGTCCCCGGTCATGGACATCTTGAGTATCTAGTACCTGAATTATCATGTGAATCTCAACATGTTACTCTAAAGTTAATATTGTTGGGTTTGTTTAATGATGATGCTTAATTGGGATTGAGGATGCTGTCAACCATTCTCAATGTTTAACAATCACCATGTTAGTAAATAAATTTATTCCTTTGAAGTAGGGAAAAATTGGCTTTACGCAAAACAGTAACCATAGAGCTTTCCACCAGCCAAATATGCATATAGTATAGCTGTTTCATTCCATTACTCTCTATGTGTTACCTTGCCAGCATATTCCATGTGCTGACCCGTTTTCGGGCTGCAACGTTAATGTTGCAGACTTTTCAGACGATGATTAAGGAGTTTTTAGGTCGTGGTTCTATACTCAGTGATGCCGTTGGAGTTGATGGACTCACTTATCTTCCAAGCCTTCCGCTGTTATCGTTATTAGATGGCCTTAAGCCATATTTATTGTAATAAGTTCTCTTTTGAGACACTCGATGTAATAAGTGTGTGATTGCTACTCTGCTATAAATCCTCCGAGTACTGTGTGGTGTTAGCATTACTGATCCAGGGATGACACCGGAGCACAGAGATCAGACTGTTTGAGGTCTGGTCGCTACAGAGATGGTATCAGAGCACACGCTGACTGTAGGACACGACCACTAAGCTAAAGACCTAGATCACTACTCACTCTCTTCTCTTTTGACTTCTCATCTTTTCTACTCTTTAGGATGGCGGATGCAAGGAACAAGTTCACACAACCAAATGAAGATACACCCTTTGGACGCCACTTGAAGGAAGTCACTAGATACCTGAACATAGGAGTACCAAGTTTCACGGGAACCTACAATGCCACTTTACCTGAAGAAGAGCGCTGGATGATTCAAGTTCAAGTTCTAGGAAGGACGTTCATGCCAGTCACTAAGCCCATAGAGTTTTCTTTTGATGCACCAACTTGGAGTCTAGGAAAGAGTATGGCAGCTCACATCGCCATGGGACGCATTGGAGAAGTCTACCGCAAGGATCTCAAGGATACTATCTACCAGATTTGCGGACGCCGAGATGAACACTGGGAGATGATCAGCACCAGGAAAGATAGATCAATTGCAGCTTTCATACAGGAGTTAAATCAGCACATTCGACGACAGGAGAATCAGATGTGCGCCGACATGATAGATCTGAAGAAGGCTAAGACTAGAATAAAGGAACTGGAGGAAGAACTCAAGGCTACACGTGAAGGTTATGAAGAAGAAATTTAAGTATTGGTGGAGAAGAATGACGACCTGATCAAGAAGATTGGAATATTTATGGGAGACCCGACACCAGTAGATGAAGATGAAGAACCCAAGGAGATTAGCCCGGAAGACTACATCATCATCGACGGCACCGACTCGGAAGCAGATAGTAGCGATGATAATTATGTTGATGAAGCAGGAGCCGATATCATGGAGTCTACAATCGTAGAATATTTCTAGTAGACCACCTCATCAGTAGTAGTAGTCCACCATGTAAATTTAGTAGTCCGAGCACTTTTGCGATATCTAGATCGATTGTATGCCTTTGTTTGATTGAATGAAGTGAATTGTGTGTTTTTGCCTCATGTGCATATGGGTAGTGTTTTCTCTTTAGACCCCCTCTATTCTTATATCTCATCTTTTCTAAACCCTTAGATGCCTCCGAGACGTGACCCCGGATTTGCCTTTCCGCCGGAGCTCACCCAGTTGATCCAGCAGCAGAACACCTTGATGCAGTTGCTAGTTCAGAATTAGAATTAGGGGAACAACAACAACCCACCACCACCACCACCACCTATTGACCACTTAGCCCGTTTTCTTAGGCTGAATCCGCCGGTGTTTTCCAGTAGCATCGAGCTGATAGTAGCAGATGATTGGCTCCGCAAGATAGCTAGGGAGTTGACCACAGCAGGATGCATAGATGCGGAGAAGGTGAAGTTTGTCGCACATCAGTTAGAAGGACCCGCAGCATCATGGTGGGAGAATTTCACAGCCACCTTCCCAGTCGACACTGTCACATGGTACCAGTTTCAGCAGGCTTTTCGTACTGCCCATGTTTCAGCAGGAGCAATGGCCATGAAGAAGCGTGAGTTTCGTAACTTGCGCCAAGGAGGACGGACAGTTGGCCAGTATGTGGAGGAGTTTAGTAAGCTAGCACGTTATGCCCCAGATGATGTTGCTACGGATGCAGCTAAGCAGGAGAAGTTTCTGGAAGGACTGAATGATGAATTGAGCATGCAGTTGATGGTAGCCACCTTCAACAACTACCAGGAGTTGGTAGATCATGCTCTTATGATTGAAGGGAAGCAGCAGCAAATTGAGAACCGCAAAAGGAAGTATGGACAAGGAAAGTATAATTCAGGAGATCAGCAGAAGCCACGTTTTACCCCTAGACCGGGAGGACATTTTCAGCATACCCATGGAGTAGGTAGCTCGCACAGTCACAATGGCACCAAGAATGGTAATGGGAATGGAGGAAGCAATGGCCAGAACCGCAGCACCCCATCAACCCCAGCCAAGAAGGACTTGAGCCACGTCACTTGCTATAAGTGTTCGAAGCCAGGACATTATGCAAATGAATGTCCTGAAGGCCAAAACGGTAATGGAAGCTCTGGAAAGAAGCCTAACCCTTTCAACAGGGGACAGGTGAACCACGTTAATGTGGAGGAGGTTGAAGCTCAGCCCGATGCAGTAATAGGTAAGTTTTTGGTTAAGTCATTTACTGCACTCGTTCTTTTTGATACTGGTGCATCGCATTCATACATATCAAGGGGATTTGTGGATAAGTATAACCTACTAACCCAAGCCCTTAGGTCACCCATGTTAGTAACCTCGCCAGGAGCAGAGTATGTGGCTAGTCTATGGTGTGATCGGTTACCATTAAGGATTGGTAACTATGTTTTTCCCTTAGACCTAATAGTATTGGAATCTCAAGGATTGGATGTGATATTAGGCATGGATTGGTTATCAAAGTATGAAGGGAATATTGAGTGTGCTAGTAAGTCAATTTTGCTTACCACACCAGAAGGGAGAAGGATCAAGTATGTATCCCGGCATATGCCAAAGAGGACCCAAGTAAATTGCCTAACAGGAGTTGTGCAAGAGGAAGTACCAGTGGTAAAGGCTTTCCTGATGTATTTCCCGAAGAGTTGCCAGGCATGCCACCGGATAGAGATATTGAGTTTTTGATTGAGTTATTGCCAGGCACTGGGCCAATATCAAAGAGACCCTATAGGATGCCCGCAAAAGATTTGGTGGAAATTAAGAAGCAGATTAAGGAGTTACTGGAAAAAGGTTACATTCGCCCAAGTTCTTCGCCTTGGGGGTCACCAGTACTTCTAGTGGAGAAGAAGGATGGATCGTTAAGAATGGTTGTTGACTATCGAGGATTGAATGAAGTAACAATCAAAAACAAGTACCCACTACCAATGATCGATGATCTGTTTGATCGATTGCAAGGAGCTAAAGTGTTTTCCAAGATCGATTTGCAATCAGGGTACCATCAGTTGAAGATTCGAGAACAGGATATTCCGAAGACAGCTTTTACCACCAGGTATGGGCTGTATGAGTATACCGTTATGTCATTTGGACTGACTAACGCGCCTGCCTATTTTATGAACATGATGAACAAAGTGTTTATGGAGTTTTTGGATAAGTTCGTCGTAGTGTTCATCGATGATATCCTGGTTTATTCAAAGAATGAAGAGGAACATAAGGAGCATTTGCGTTTGGTACTTGGGAAGCTCAGAGAACATCAATTATATGCCAAATTCAGCAAATGTGAGTTTTGGTTGAAGGAAGTAGGATTCCTTGGACACGTTATATCTGGAGAAGGTATAGCAGTAGATCCCACTAAAGTTGATACCGTGACCAAGTGGGAAGCACCAACGACAGTTGGAGAGATCCGGAGTTTTCTTGGACTCGCAGGATACTACCGGAGGTTTATTGAGAACTTTTCAAAGATTGCGAAACCTATGACGGAGTTGTTGAAGAAGGATACTAAGTTCAAATGGACTGAGGAGTGTGAGGCTAGTTTCCCGGAGTTGAAGAAACGCTTGGTTACCTCACCGGTGTTGATTCTGCTAGATCAGACCAAGGATTATGAGGTGTATTGCGACGCTTCACGTCGAGGACTTGGAGCAGTGCTTATGCAGGACGGAAGAGTTGTTTCGTATGCTTCACGACAACTGAAGCCTCACGGATTGAATTATGCCACGCATGATTTGGAGTTAGCAGCCGTAGTGCATGCATTGAAGACATGGAGACATTTCCTCATTGGAAATCATTGTGAGGTGTACACGGATCACAAGAGTTCGAAGTACATTTTCACGCAGAAAGAGTTGAACCTCAGACAAAGGAGATGGTTGGAGCTCATCAAGGATTATGATATGAGATTGCATTACCATCCCGGAAAAGCTAATGTAGTAGCTGACGCATTAAGCCGTAAGAGCCATGTCAATACGTTAATGACGGGAGGAATACCCAAGGTGTTAGCAGAAAACCTTCGTGAGCTATGTTTGGAGATAGTTCCGAGAGGGTATGTGGCAGCCTTGGAGATTCAGTCAACATTGATGGATAAAATCAGAGAAGCTCAGAAATCTGACAAGGAGATTGCTTCTATAAAGGAGAAACTGAGCAAAGGAAAAGCTAAGGGATTTCGTGAGGATGAGCATGACACCCTATGGTTTGAAGACCGTGTTTATGTACCCAATGACCCGGAGATCAGAAAGTTGATTCTGCAAGAGGCTCATGATTCACCATATTCGATTCACCCAGGAAATACTAAGATGTATCTAGATTTGAAGGATATTTTCTGGTGGACTGGAATGAAGAAGAATATTGCGGAGTATGTAGCAGTTTGTGACGTATGTTAGAGAGTAAAGGCAGAGCATCAGAAGCCAGCAGGATTGTTGCAACCATTGCCGATACCCGAATGGAAGTGGGATAAGATAGGCATGGATTTTATCACGGGATTACCAAGGACTCGTTCAGGCTAAGACTCGATTTGGGTTGTAGTTGATCGATTGACGAAAGTAGCGCATTTCATTCCAGTAAAGACCACTTACACCAGTGCTAAGTTGGCCAAGATATACATGACCAGGATCGTATGTTTGCATGGAGTTCCGAGGAGTATCGTATCAGATAGAGGAACCCAGTTTACCTCAAAGTTCTGGAAGCAGTTGCATGAGACTTTGGGTACTAGGCTAGAATTTAGTACAGCTTTTCATCCGCAGACAGATGGACAGACCGAGAGAGTCAATCAGATTTTGGAGGATATGCTGAGAGCTTGTGCGCTAGATTATGGATCTAGTTGGGACGATAATTTGCCATATGCAGAGTTCTCTTACAATAATAGCTATCAGACCAGTTTGAAGATGGCACCTTTCGAAGCTTTGTACGGAAGGAGGTGGAGGACACCGTTGTCGTGGGACGAAGTTGGAGACCGCTAGTTGTTTGGACCAGATCTGATTAAAGAGTCTGAACAGAAGGTGAAGTTGATTCGCGATAGGCTCAAGGTAGCCCAGTCCAGGCAGAAGAGCTACGCAGATTCTAAACGTAAGGAGACAGTTTTCAAAGTCGGAGACAGAGCTTATCTTCGAGTATCCCCGCTTCGAGGGATTAAGCGCTTTGGAGTTAAAGGGAAGTTAGCGCCACGATTTGTAGGGCCATATCGAGTTTTGGAGCGTATGGGAGAAGTGGCCTACAAGTTGGAATTGCCAGAAGGATTGTCAGGAGTTCATGATGTGTTCCACGTTTCTCAGTTGAAGAAGTGTCACGCGGAGATGGCTGACATACCTTTGAGAGATACAGTGCTGTTAGAAGCAATTCAGTTGGATAACGATTTGACCTACGAGGAGAAACCAGTCAAGATTCTCGAGTTTGCCAGCCGAGTTACTCGCGGTAAGGTTATCAAGTTTTGCAAAGTTCAGTGGAGTCACCACACGGAGGATGAAGCCACCTGGGAGCGAGAGGAAGATTTGCTCAAAGACCACCCTCACCTATTTTCTAGCCAACCCAAATCTCGAGGGCGAGATTCATCTTAAGGGGGGTAGGTTTGTAACATCCCAAATTTTCAATTTGGAATGTTATACATTAGATCATCATGCATATCATATTTTATTTTGCATTTGGTTTTGATCCTAGAAAATCCTAAGCAACTCAAGGACCCACGGAGAGAGTTGGGGATTTCGTTATTTACGTATTTGAGTTTTCTCAAATTATGTAAACAGGATCATTTGATTTTATTTATTTTATCATCAATTATTTCTATTACAAAAAAATGAGAGAGGGAATAAAATGACTTCCCCAAAATATAGAAATATTGAGGATTTAATAAAAAAAATCAAATAAGATTTATTTCGGAGTTTTTCGGTATTTTTATTTGAATTTAGGAAAAATGTGCGTTTCTCAAAGTTTTAGTTTGGGCCCAAATAAATGTTCACTTTATCGGGCTTGATTTTAGGAACCCGGGAAAATTTATTTCACGATTTTTGGAGTCCGTTTAGTATTTCTTTTTATTTTTCTTCCGAGCGGAATTATTTAAAAAAACGAAAACCGACTCTGGGCCGTACCCGAGCGGGACACCGCCCGGGGCGCCTTTATAAGCCGCCACACGGGGGCCCGAGAAGCCAGCCCACCCCGCCGCCCAAACCCTAGCCGCCGCCAGCCGCCGCCGTCTCGCCGGAGCAGCGCGCCTTTCGAGGTTCGCCGACGCGTCTCGATTTCCGTGCAGAAAAAAAAGAGAGAGGAAAAAAATTCTTTTCTTTTCTGTTCGTTGTTTCTCTTTTTCATCGGATTTTCCGCGGTTATTTTTCTGATCGCGATTTCTGATCCGATTTTCGTTTTAGTATAACTTTTCGCTCGTTTATCAGAATCAGGCGATTCAAGCGCCTGGAGTTTCGTCTCGAAACCCTCTTTCCGAATAATCAACTTAAACAAGTTTTTGCTACAGTAAAATTTGACCTAGATCCAGATTACTAGAACGAAGTTGATTTGTTTCACCGTTTGATTTCTTTTGCTTCGTTCAATTTGATTCTTTTTGCAAACCAGGGTTCTTAAGTTGAACTTTCTGGTTAGATCTTTGATTTGAGTTTTACCTGTGCATTCGATGAGTACTTATTGTATGCTTGTTTGTTTGTCTGCGATAGAATACCCGGAGTGCGCCGCCTGTTACTTCGAATCTCTAGGTTTCGTGGATCATCAGCAAGGCAAGTAACACTTTGATCATACCTTTTCTACAACCCAGTTTTATTGCATTAGATCAATCCTCACACATTGCATGATTAGGATCTAATTAAATTGTGGGATGGGAAGTAGATGAGGTAGTACCTATTACCTGTTTACTATGAAACCTTTGGGAGTTACTTCTGCGTTTGCTTATTATGCCATGCTATGCTAGTAGACGTGGATTGGGTGAGTGATATCCATGACAGATGTGAGTTTGTTAATTTTAATGGTTTATTTAAGGTGGTAACTTAAATACACATCTGGGTGGATTGAGGCACCTGGTTTCTATCAGGACTTGCCTGTTTTTCTTTTGGACCGTCACCCAGGCTCAAAGGGATCATAAGATTATTCATACTAGAAACTTCCGTGTGCAGCCACAAGCCATTATGGGCTCTGGCATAGTTGAATAAGTTGTGCAAACTCTTACAGTGGTAACTAGCAGATGTAGGGGATGTAGGTGGTACGGTCTACCCGATCGTAAGGTGCTAGCGCTTCTGAAAGACTATGTCTCGGTCATCCATTTCTCAAACACCATGTAGTGCGAGAAATCCAACGGAGGCGATCGAGTCTTGTGGGGAAAAGTGCGCAAACCTCTGCAGAGTGTAATAAACTAATCATGGTTAGCCGTCTCCCCAGTCATGGACATCTTGAGTATCTAGTACCTGAATTATCATGTGAATCTCAACATGTTACTCTAAAGTTAATATTGTTGGGTTTGTTTAATGATGATGCTTAATTGGGATTGAGGATGCTGTCAACCATTCTCAATGTTTAACAACCACCATGTTAGTAAATAAATTTATTCCTTTGAAGTAGGGAAAAATTGGCTTTACGCAAAACAGTAACCATAGAGCTTTCCACCAGCCAAATATGCATATAGTATAGCTGTTTCATTCCATTACTCTCTATGTGTTACCTTGCCAGCATATTCCATGTGCTGACCCATTTTCGGGCTGCAACGTTAATGTTGCAGACTTTTCAGACGACGATTAAGGAGTTTTTAGGTCGTCGTTCTATACTCAGTGATGCCGTTGGAGTTGATGGACTCACTTATCTTCCAAGCCTTCCGTTGTTATCGTTATTAGATGGCCTTAAGCCATATTTATTGTAATAAGTTCTCTTTTGAGACACTCGATGTAATAAGTGTGTGATTGCTACTCTGCTATAAATCCTCCGAGCACTATGTGGTGTCAGCATTACTGATCCAGGGATGACACCGGAGCACAGAGATCAGACTGTTTGAGGTCTGGTCGCTACAACTTCAATAACCAATAGCGGGACCTGGATGCCCATATTGGCTCCTACATATTCTACGAAGATCTTTATCGGTCAGACCGCATAACAACATACGTTGCTCCCTTTGTCATCGGTATGTTACTTGCCCGAGATTCGATCGTCGGTATCCAATACCTAGTTCAATCTCGTTACCGGCAAGTCTCTTTACTCATTACGTAATACATCATCTCGCAACTAACTCATTAGTTGTAATGCTTGCAAGGCTTATGTGATGTGTATTACCGAGAGGGCCCAGAGATACGCCAACCCAACATCTACCTTTGGAGACACCTGTAGAGCTCCTTTATAATCACCTAGTTAAGTTGTGACGTTTGGTAGCACACAAAGTGTTCCTCCGGCAAACGGGAGTTGCATAATCTCATAGTCATAGGAACATGTATAAGTCATGAAGAAAGCAATAGCAACATACTAAACGATCAGGTGCTAAGCTAATGGAATGGATCATGTCAATCGGATCATTCACCTAATGATATGATCTCGTTAATCAAATAACAACTCCTTGTTCATGGTTAGGAAACATAACCATCTTTGATTAACGAGCTAGTCAAGTAGAGGCATACTAGTGACACTCAGTTTGTCTATGTATTCACACATGTATTATGTTTCCGGTTAATACAATTCTAGCATGAATAATAAACATTTATCATGATATAAGGAAATAAATAATAACTTTATTATTGCCTCTTGGGCATATTTCCTTCAATGGAGGCCAAGGACCAGAGGGGAAACCCTTCTCCCATCTAGGGAGGAGCTCAAGGAAGAAGAGGAAGAAGGGGCCCCCTCTCCCCCTCTCCTCCGGTGGCGCCGGAACGCCGCCGTTGCCACCATCATCATCACCACGATCTACACCAACACCTCCGCCATCTTCACCAACATCTCCATCACCTTCCCCCCTCTATCTACAGTGGTCCACTTTCCCGCAACCCGATGTACCCTCACTTGAACATGGTGCTTTATGCTTCATATTATTATCCAATGATGTGTTGCCATCCTATGATGTCTGAGTAGATTTTCGTTGTCCTATCGGTGGTTGATGAATTGCTATGATTGATTTAATTTGCTTGTGGTTATGTTGTTGTCCTTTGGTGCCCATCATATGATTGCGCGTGTGGATCACACCCTAGGGTTAGTTGTATGTTGATAGGACTGTGTATTGGAGGGCAAGAGTGACAGAAGCTTCAACCTAGCATAGAAATTGATGCATACGGGATTGAAGGGGGACCAATATATCTTAATGCTATGGTTGGGTTTTACCTTAATGACCATTAGTAGTTGCGGATGCTTGCTAATAGTTCCAATCATAAGTGCATAGAATTCCAAGTAAGGGATGACATGCTAGCAGTGGCCTCTCCCACATAATACTTGCTATCGGTCTAGTAAAGTAGTCAATTGCTTAAGGGACAATTTCGCAATTCCAACCACCATTTTTCCACACTCGCTATATTTACTTTATTGTTTCTTTATCTAAACAGCCCCTACTTTTTATTTATGTAATCTTTATTATCTTGCAAACCTATCCCAAAACACCTACAAAGTACTTCTAGTTTCATACTTGTTCTAGGTAAAGCGAACGTCAAGCGTGCGTAGAGTTGTATCGGTAGTCGATAGAACTTGAGGGAATATTTGTTCTACCTTTAGCTCCTCGTTGGGTTCGACACTCTTACTTATCGAAAACTGTTGCGATCCCCTATACTTGTGGGTTATCAAGACAGATCAGCACATACCTTGGCTATCCTCTAGCTGCTTTGTTATGAGGCCGAGCTCTTCCTCGGCCCGCTCCAGGTTCCACGTCAGTCCGGAGACCTCGGCAGCATGAGCGGTGGCAGCCTGCAGCGACACCTGCTCATTCACAAAGACAACTTATGTTAGACTCCTCAATTTTTCTCTTTGATCCTCTGTTCGGCTTCTTATTTCCGAACACTAAATGGGGCATCAAGGGCTACTGTCTATACTGTGATATTCTTCCTACAAACGCATTGCATGCCTTAAAGCCTGATAGAAGGCTAGTGCAGGCTTCGGTCAGTCTGCTTTTCACGAACTGGACCTTCTCTATTACCGTGCCCATAAGGGCGCGGTGTGCATCCATAATAGAGGCGCCTCGTAGCGCCTCCAGCAGGCTATCCGGTGCCTCTAGTTGGATAGAGGTCACCAGCGGAATATGCACACTCCCTCCTCTGGGAGCATGCCGTTCACTGTGTTGGGGAACGTAGTAATTTCAAAAAAATTCCTACGCACACGCAAGATCATGGTGATGCATAGCAACGAGGGGGAGAGTATGATCTACGTACCCTTGTAGATCGCAACGGAAGCATTGACACAACGTAGAGGAAGTAGTTGTACGTCTTCTTCCCAATCCGACCGATCCAAGCACCGTTACTCCGGCACCTCCGAGTTCTTAGCACACGTATAGCTCGATGACGATCCCTGGGCTCCGATCCAGCAAAGCTTCAGGAGGAGTTCCGTCAGCACGACGGCGTGGTGAAGATCTTGATGTTCTGCCGACGCAGGGCTTCGCCTAAGCACTACAACGATATGATCGAGGTGGAATATGGTGGCAGGGGGCACCGCACACAGCTAAGGAACGATCTCAATGATCAACTTGTGTGTCTAGAGGTGCCCCTGCCTCCGTATATAAAGGAGCCAAGGGGGAGGGGTGCGTCCAGCCCTATGGAGGCCGCAGGAGGAGTCCTACTCCTACCGGGAGTAGGACTCCCCCCCAATCCTATTCCAAATAGGATTCCCAAGAGGGAAAGAGAGAGAGAGGTGGCCGGCCACCTCTCCTAGTCCTAATAGGACTAGGGGAGGGGGGAGGCGCGCAGCCCAACATGGGCAGCACCTTTCACCTTTCCACTAAAGCCCAATAAGGCCCATATGGCTCCCTGGGGGTTCCGGTAACCTCCCGGTAATCTGGTAAAATCCCGATTTCACCCGGAACACTTCCGATATCCAAACATAGGCTTCCAATATATCAATCTTTATGTCTCGACCATTTCGAGACTCCTCGTCATGTCCGTGATCACATCAGGGACTCCAAACAACCTTCGGTACATCAAAATGCATAAACTCATAATAACTGTCATCGTAACGTTAAGCGTGCGGACCCTACGGTTCGAGAACAATGTAGACATGACCGAGACACCTCTCCGGTCAATAACCAATAGCGGGACCTGGATGCCCATATTGGCTCCTACATATTCTACGAAGATCTTTATCGGTCAGACCGCATAACAACATACGTTGTTCCCTTTGTCATCGGTATGTTACTTGCCCGAGATTCGATCGTCGGTATCCAATACCTAGTTCAATCTCGTTACTGGCAAGTCTCTTTACTCGTTCCGTAATACATCATCCCGCAACTAGCTCATTAGCTGCTATGCTTGCAAGGCTTATGTGATGTGCATTACCGAGAGGGCCCAGAGATACCTCTCCGACAATCGGAGTGACAAATCCTATTCTCGAAATACGCCAACCCAACATCTACCATTGGAGACACCTGTAGAGCTCCTTTATAATCACCTAGTTACGTTGTGACGTTTGGTAGCACACAGAGTGTTCCTCCGGCAAACGGGAGTTGCATAATCTCATAGTCATAGGAACATGTATAAGTCATGAAGAAAGCAATAGCAACATACTAAACGATCGGGTGCTAAGCTAATGGAATGGGTCATGTCAATCAGATCATTCAACTAATGATGTGACCTCGTTAATCAAATAACAACTCTTTGTTTCATGGTTTAGGAAACATAACCATCTTTGATTAACGAGCTAGTCAAGTAGAGGCATACTAGTGACACTCTGTTTGTCTATGTATTCACACATGTATTATGTTTCCGGTTAATACAATTCTAGCATGAATAATAAACATTTATCATGATATAAGGAAATAAATAATAACTTTATTATTGCCTCTAGGCCATTTTTCCTTCAGTCTCCCACTTGCACTAGAGTCAATAATCTAGATTACACAGTAATGATTATAACACCCATGGAGCCTTGGTGCTAATCATGTTTTGCTCGTGGAAGAGGCTTAGTCAACGGGTCTGCAACATTCAGATCCGTATGTATCTTGCAAATCTCTATGTCTCCCACCTGGACTAGATCCCGGATGGAATTGCAGCGTCTCTTGATGTGTTTGGTCCTCTTGTGAAATCTGGATTCCTTTGCCAAGGCAATTGCACCAGTATTGTCACAAAAGATTTTCATTGGACCCGATGCACTAGGTATGACACCTAGATCGGACATGAACTCCTTCATCCAGACTCCTTCGTTCGCTGCTTCCGAACCATCTATGTACTCCGCTTCACATGTAGATCCCGCTACGACGCTTTGTTTAGAACTGCACCAACTGACAGCTCCACCATTTAAAGTAAATACGTATCCGGTTTGCGATTTAGAATCGTCCGGATCAGTGTCAAAGCTTGCATCAACGTAACCTCTTACGGTGAGCTCGTTGTCACCTCCATATACGAGAAACATATCCTTAGTCCTTTTCAGGTATTTCAGGATGTTATTGACCGCTGTCCAGTGATCCACTCCTGGATTACTTTGGTACCTCCCTGCTAAACTTATAGCAAGGCACACATCGGGTCTGGTACACAGCATTGCATACATGATAGAGCCTATGGCTGAAGCATAGGGAACATCTTTCATTTTCTCTCTATCTTCTGCAGTGGTCGGGCATTGAGTCTGACTCAACTTCACACCTTGTAACACAGGCAAGAACCCTTTCTTTGCTTGATCCATTTTGAACTTCTTCAAAATCTTGTCAAGGTATGTGCTTTGTGAAAGTCCAATTAAGCGTCTTGATCTATCTCTATAGATCTTTATGCCTAATATGTAAGTAGCTTCACCAAGGTATTTCATTGAAAAACTCTTATTCAAGTACCCCTTTATGCTATCCAGAAATTCTATATCATTTCCAATCAGTAATATGTCATCCACATATAATATCAGAAATGCTATAGAGCTCCCACTCACTTTCTTGCAAATACAGGCTGCTCCAAAAGTCTGTATAAAACCAAATGCTTTGATCACACTATCAAAGCGTTTATTCCAACTCCGAGAGGCTTGCACCAGTCCATAAATGGATCGCTGGAGCTTGCACACTTTGTTAGCTCCCTTTGGATCAACAAAACCTTCCGGTTGCATCATATACAACTCTTCTTCCAGAAATCCATTCAGGAATGCAGTTTTGACATCCATCTGCCAAATTTCATAATCATAAAATGCGGCAATTGCTAACATGATTCGGACAGACTTAAGCATCGCTACGGGTAAGAAGGTCTCATCGTAGTCAACCCCTTGAACTTGTCGAAAACCTTTTGCGACAAGTCGAGCTTTGTAGACAGTAACATTACCATCAGCGTCAGTCTTCTTCTTGAAGATCCATTTATTCTCAATTGCTTGCCGATTATCAGGCAAGTCAACCAAAGTCCATACTTTGTTCTCATACATGGATCCCATCTCAGATTTCATGGCTTCAAGCTACTTTGCGGAATCTGGGCTCACAATCGCTTCTTCATAGTTCGTAGGTTCATCATGATCTAGTAGCATGATTTCCAGAACTGGATTACCGTACCACTCTGGCGCGGATCTCACTCTGGTTGATCTACGAGGTTCAGTAGTTTCTTGTTCTGAAGTTTCATGATCATTATCATTAACTTCCTCACTTATTGGTGTAGGTGTCGCAGAAATAGTTTTCTGTGATGTACTACTTTCCAACAAGGGAGTAGGTACAGTTACCTCGTCAAGTTCTACTTTCCTCCCACTCACTTCTTTCGAGAGAAACTCCTTCTCTAGAAAGGATCCATTCTTAGCAACGAATGTCTTGCCTTCAGATCTGTGATAGAAGGTGTACCGAACAGTCTCCTTTGGGTATCCTATGAAGACACATTTCTCCGATTTGGGTTCGAGCTTATCAGGTTGAAGCTTTTTCACATAAGCATCGCAGCCCCAAACTTTAAGAAACAACAACTTTGGTTTCTTGCCAAACCATAGTTCATAAGGCGTCGTCTCAACGGATTTTGATGGTGCCCTATTTAACGTGAATGCGGCCATCTCTAAAGCATAACCCCAAAACGATAGCGGTAAATCAGTAAGAGACATCATAGATCGCACCATATCTAGTAAAGTACGATTACGACGTTCGGACACACCATTACGCTGTGGTGTTCTGGGTGGCGTGAGTTGCGAAACTATTCCACAATTTTTCAAATGTACACCAAACTCATAACTCAAATATTCTCCTCCATGAACGGATCGTAGAAACTTTATTTTCTTGTTACGATGATTTTCCACTTCACTCTGAAATTCTTTGAACTTTTCAAATGTTTCAGACTTATGTTTCATTAAGTAGATATACCCATATCTGCTTAAATCATCTGTGAAGGTGAGAAAATAATGATATCCGCCACGAGCCTCAATATTCATCGGACCACATACATCGGTATGTATGATTTCCAACAAATCTGTTGCTCTCTCCATAGTACCGGAGAACGGTGTTTTAGTCATCTTGCCCATGAGGCACGGTTCGCAAGTACCAAGTGATTCATAATCAAGTGGTTCCAAAAGTCCATCAGTATGGAGTTTCTTCATGCGCTTTATACCGATATGACCTAAACGGCAGTGCCACAAATAAGTTGCACTATCATTATCAACTCTGCATCTTTTGGCTTCAACATTATGAATATGTGTGTTACTACTATCGAGATTCATCAAGAATAGACCACTCTTCAAAGGTGCATGACCATAAAAGATATTACTCATATAAATAGAACAACCATTATTCTCTGATTTAAATGAATAACCGTCTCGCATCAAACAAGATCTAGATATAATGTTCATGCTTAACGCTGGCACCAAATAACAATTATTTAGGTCTAATATTAATCCGGAAGGTAGATGTAGAGGTAGCGTGCCGACCGCGATCACATCGACTTTGGAACCGTTTCCCACGCGCATCGTCACCTCGTCCTTTGCCAGTGTCCGCTTAATCTGTAGTCCCTGTTTCGAGTTGCAAATATTAGCAACAGAACCAGTATCAAATACCCAGGTGCTACTGCGAGCTCTAGTAAGGTACACATCAATAACACGTATATCACATATACCTTTGTTCACCTTGCCATCCTTCTTATCTGCCAAATACTTGGGGCAGTTCCGCTTCCAGTGACCAGTCTGCTTGCAGTAGAAGCACTCAGTTTCAGGCTTAGGTCCAGACTTGGGTTTCTTCTCCTGAGCAGCAACTTGCTTGCCGTTCTTCTTGAAGTTCCCCTTCTTCTTCCCTTTGCCCTTTTTCTTGAAACTAGTGGTCTTGTTAACCATCAACACTTGATGCTCCCTTTTGATTTCTACCTCTGTAGCTTTCAGCATTGCGAAGAGCTCAGGAATGGTCTTGTTCATCCCTTGCATATTATAGTTCATCATGAAGCTCTTGTAGCTTGGTGGCAGTGATTGGAGAATTCTGTCAATGATGCAATCATCTGGAAGATTAACTCCCATCTGAATCAAGTGATTATTATACCCAGACATTTTGAGTATATGCTCACTGACAGAACTGTTCTCCTCCATCTTGCAGCTATAGAACTTATTGGAAACTTCATATCTCTCAATCCGGGCATTTGCTTGAAATATTAACTTCAACTCCTGGAACATCTCATATGCTCCATGACGTTCAAAACGTCGTTGAAGTCCCGATTCTAAGCCGTAAAGCATGGCACACTGAACTATCGAGTAGTCATCAGCTTTGCTCTGCCAGACGTTCATAACATCTGGTGTTGCTCCAGCAGCAGGCCTGGCACCCAGCGGTGCTTCCAGGACGTAATTCTTCTAAGCAGCAATGAGGATAATCCTCAAGTTACGGACCCAATCCATGTAATTGCTGCCATCATCTTTCAACTTTGCTTTCTCAAGGAACGTATTAAAATTCAACGGAACAACAGCATGAGCCATCTATCTACAATCAACATAAACAAGCAAGATACTATCAGGTAATAGTTCATGATAAGTTTAAGTTCAATTAATCAAATTACTTAAGAACTCCCACTTAGATAGACATCCCTCTAATCCTCTAAGTGATTACGTGATCCAAATCAACTAAACCATAACCGATCATCACGTGAGATGGAGTAGTTTTCAATGGTGAACATCGTTATGTTGATCATATCTACTATATGATTCACGCTCGACCTTTCGGTCTCCGTGTTCCGAGGCCATATCTGCATATGCTAGGCTCGTCAAGTTTAACCTGAGTATTCTGCGTGTGCAAAACTAGCTTGCACCCGTTGTAGATGGACGTAGAGCTTATCACACCCGATCATCACGTAGTGTCTGGGCACGACGAACTTTGGCAACGGTGCATACTCAGGAGAACACTTCTTGATAATTTTAGTGAGAGATCATCTTATAATTCTACCGTCAATCAAAGCAAGATAAGATGCATGAAAAGATAAACATCACATGCAATCAATATAAGTGATATGATATGGCCATCATCATCTTGTGCTTGTGATCTCCATCTCCGAAGCACCATCATGATCACCATCGTCACCGGCGTGACACCTTGATCTCCATCGTAGCATCGTTGTCGTCTCGCCAATCTTATGCTTCCACGACTATCACTACCGCTTAGTAATAAAGTAAAGCATTACATCGTGATTGCATTGCATACAATAAAGCGACAACCATATGGCTCCTGCCAGTTGCCGATAACTCGGTTGCAAAACATGATCATCTCATACAATAAAATTTAGCATCATGCCTTGACCATATCACATCACATCATGCCCTGCAAAAACAAGTTAGACGTCCTCTACTTTGTTGTTGCAAGTTTTACGTCGCTGCTACGGGCTTTAAGCAAGAACCAATCTCACCTACGCATCAAAACCATAATGATAGTTTGTCAAATAGACTCCGTTTTAACCTTCTCAAGGACCGGGCGTAGCCACACTCGGTTCAACTAAAGTTGGAGAGACAGTCGCCCGCAAGCCATCTATGTGCAAAGCACGTCGAGGGAACCGGTCTCGCGTAAGCGTACACGTAATGTTGGTCCGGGTCGTCTCGTCCAACAATACCGCTGAACCAAAGTATGACATGCTGGTAGGCAGTATGACTTATATCACCCACAACTCACTTGTGTTCTACTCGTGCAAATAACATCAAACCAAAGAACCTAGGCTCTGATACCACTGTTGGGGAATGTAGTAATTTCAAAAAAAATCCTATGCACATGCAAGATCATGGTGATGCATAGCAACGAGGGGGAGAGTATGATCTACGTACCCTTGTAGATCGCAACGGAAGCGTTGACACAACGTAGAGGAAGTAGTCGTATGTCTTCTTCCTGATCCGACCGATCCAAGCACCGTTACTCCGGCACCTCCGATTTCTTAGCACACGTACAGCTCGATGACGATCCCCGGGCTCCGATCTAGCAAAGCTTCGGGGAGGAGTTCCGTCAGCACGACGGCGTGGTGACGATCTTGATGTTCTGCCGACGCAGGGCTTCGCCTAAGCACTACAACGATATGATTGAGGTGGAATATGGTGGCGGGGGGCACTGCACACGGCTAAGGAAAGATCTCAATGATCAACTTGTGTGTCTAGAGGTGCCCCCTGCCTCCGTATATAAAGGAGCCAAGGGGGAGGGGTGCGTCCAGCCCTATGGAGGCCGCAGGAGGAGTCCTACTCCTACCGGGAGTAGGACTCCCCCCCAATCCTATTCCAAATAGGATTCCCAAGAGGGAAAGAGAGAGAGAGGTGGCCGGCCACCTCTCCTAGTCCTAATAGGACTAGGGGAGGGGGGAGGCGCGCAGCCCAACATGGGCAGCACCTTTCACCTTTCCACTAAAGCCCAATAAGGCCCATATGGCTCCCTGGGGGTTCCGGTAACCTCCCGGTAATCTGGTAAAATCCCGATTTCACCCGGAACACTTCCGATATCCAAACATAGGCTTCCAATATATCAATCTTTATGTCTCGACCATTTCGAGACTCCTCGTCATGTCCATGATCACATCCGGGACTCCGAACAACCTTCGGTACATCAAAATGCATAAACTCATAATAACTGTCATCGTAACGTTAAGCGTGCGGACCCTATGGTTCGAGAACAATGTAGACATGACCGAGACACCTCTCCGGTCAATAATCAATAGCGGGACCTGGATGCCCATATTGGCTCCTACATATTCTACGAAGATCTTTATCGGTCAGACCGCATAACAACATACGTTGTTCCCTTTGTCATCGGTATGTTACTTGCCCGAGATTCGATCGTCGGTATCCAATACCTAGTTCAATCTCGTTACTGGCAAGTCTCTTTACTCGTTAATACATCATCCCGCAACTAGCTCATTAGCTACTATGCTTGCAAGGCTTATGTGATGTGCATTACCGAGAGGGCCCAGAGATACCTCTCCGACAATCGGAGTTACAAATCCTATTCTCGAAATACGCCAACCCAACATCTACCATTGGAGACACATGTAGAGCTCCTTTATAATCACCTAGTTACGTTGTGACGTTTGGTAGCACACAAAGTGTTCCTCTGGCAAATGGGAGTTGCATAATCTCATAGTCATAGGAACATGTATAAGTCATGAAGAAAGCAATAGCAACATACTAAACGATCGGGTGCTAAGCTAATGGAATGGGTCATGTCAATCAGATCATTCAACTAATGATGTGACCTCATTAATTAAATAACAACTCTTTGTTTCATGGTTTAGGAAACATAACCATCTTTGATTAACGAGCTAGTCAAGTAGAGGCATACTAGTGACACTCTGTTTGTCTATGTATTCACACATGTATTATGTTTCCGGTTAATACAATTCTAGCATGAATAATAAAGATTTATCATGATATAAGGAAATAAATAATAACTTTATTATTGCCTCTAGGGCATATTTCCCTCACGCTGGACTCCGGAGCCGCATAGGTCTCCGAAATGGTACCCGGCTCAAGTCCAAAGGGAACCCGGCCCCCGTCACCAGTCCTCGCAGGGGCTGTTCCTCCCATGCGCTCGACAATTGAGGAATCATCCTGGGGCACCGCCCCGACGATCTCCGGAACCCCCCCCCTCCCTAGTCGGGGATGACCTTTGGCGACACCACCTTGTCGTCACCCCTGGGAGAGACGGAATGAGCAGGTGGCAGAGACATGCTAGCCATCTCCTTTGAGTCTAACGATCCCTCGGACGAAGATCACGAGGAGCCATCGCGCGCTGGACTGCAATAACAAGGTTCATCAATATTACAAACTGGGAAAGCTAGATGTTTTTGGATCCCGGTACTTACGAGGCTGTTTGAGGCTTGGTCCGGCGAGGTCGCTCCAGACTACTATCCACATCCCACACGGAGTTATCCGCGTGGGAACCTCTAACCCTATTAGGCGCTCCCGCCTCCGGATTTGTGGAGGCCGCCCTCTTCTTCCTTCCCACTTCAGGTGGGGAGTCGCTTTCTTCTTCCTCTTCGTCATCGTCGATGGTGGATGCAGAGGAAGTCTCGTCTTCGGACATCATGTCCGGAGCACCCTTTCGGCGCAGGCCCTTCTTGGCCCATTTGGCCGCTTTCTTGGTCGTCTTCTCAGCACCTCATAAGGTGCCGGAAAAAGCATTTTTGTCAACAATGGGAATTCTTGGTCTTCGGGCAGCGGAGCCGGACTGTTAATCCCCTCCGCTATCTTGATCCAGGCCTGAAAACATGGGTAGGAAGACTTAGGCTTTTTCTCAAAATATGCTAGTAAAGGGTACACCTTGAAAACATTAGAAGAGATTACCGGGTTAGCCTGGCGTTTTAAGCTAAGCCCGCGATCTTCGGTCGTGGGCGGTGGCGTCTCGCCGGCCTTAAAGAGCACTTTCCAGATTTCTTCGTGTGTTGTGCCATAGAGCTCTTGTAGCGTCTGGTGCTTGGCCGGATCGTACTCCCACAGATAGCAAGTCTGGCGTTTGCACGGGAGAACCCGGCGAATGAGCATGACCTGGACCACATTGACGAGCTTGATCTTCCTATCCATCATATTCTGGACACACGTCTAGAGCCCAGTTAGTTCGTGTCAGGACCCCGACTCGATGTCACATCGATCTAGCCGGTAACACCTCATATCACTTTGCGGCCTCACGCACGGTATTCCCACGGGTGTCGCCTTACCTTTGCCCGGGACCGTTTGCGCCTTTTGGCTCACGTATATGATAGTGTCGCTAGCATCCATATGATAAGGAGCCCGGGCTGACATGACTAGTCGTAAACCCAAAGTGGCACAGACTTACAGGGACAGGCATCCATGACCCAGCTTCGAACGTGTCGGTCATCAGCAAGTGGGTCCGGGCTGTAGCACTGGGCTAGCAGGACTCCGGTAAACCGGGCTGTAGCGGGCTAACAGGACTCCGGTACTCAAAGCGTGACATTTCCCCGAAGGGACAGACACAGGAACGAAGAAGGACACATGCCGCCCAGCCTAAGTGTTCCAGAGCAGTAGCAAGCTACCATGGCTCAGCGGTAACACTAGGAGACATTTCCCGGTAAGAGAGGCTACTAAAGATAAACAACTAGATAGTCAGATCCCACACATACCAAGCATTTCAATCATACACACAATATGCTCGATATGTGCAAATACAACGAAGCATCACAACATGACTCTATGACACAAGTACTTTATTTAAGGCCCAGGGAGCCATACATATCATACACAAAGGTACGGGTCTCACGACCCAACATACAAGTCATACAGTCATACAAACCAGCAGCGGAAGTACATCGTCTGAGTACAGACAACTAGTAAAATAAAAGAGGCTTGGAAAGCCTAGCTATACTACGTGGTCCATCACAAGCTCAGGGTCACCACCTGGGTCTTTAGCCTACTCGTTGATGTCAACGTCTACATAGAACCCATCAGAAGGGGTTGCAGCGTCTTCTGTAAAAATGTAGATTATAGCAACATGAGTACAAAGGTACTCAGCAAGACTTACATCAGGTCCTACATACATGCATATTATCAAGAAGGGTTGGTGGAGTTATTGCAGCAAGCCAGCTTTGACTCTTGGCTAGGCTATCCTACGATACTCCAACTTGAAATGGTTTTGCGCACACGAGTCCACTACTCACCACTTCAATACACTACCGAGGATCCACCTCCGTCTTCCTACGGAAGAGCCATCCTCGGCACTCACACTTATCTTGAGGCTTTTAGTAGTTTCCATTTACTTGTCTATGAACTGTATCGGCAACCAAGTAGTCCTTTACCGCGGACGCGGCTATTCGAATAGATTATGATAACCCTGCAGGGGTGTACTTCTTCATACATGTTTCCACCACTTAGCGTCTGCACACGACATGTGCTCGGCAGACTTCAAGCGAAAGCCGACGTGGGTGTAGACCACGACCTACCTAAACACTTAAGCCTCTAGTCCAGGTTTATCGCCTATTCAGGTTCCATCCGCAGGGAGTCCGGCCGAGGTTTCCCATACGGCCCTGAACGATGTGAACAGGGTTCCCGAGATACCTAACGGGTATTCGGTACACCGTGCCACGTACCTACCGCATCACAGCCCACCCCTACGGTCAGCGCTGTCCACGGCCTCCAGTAGGCTACAAACACCAGAAACTACGTGCAACTCCTGGACAGAGGGCTAGGGTGAATAAGAAGTCGAGCGGGGTCATATTTCAGGGCCCAATGCATGGTAGTAGCTATATCTTAAATCACATATACAGATCTCAGTGCTTAAGGTCGGCTTCAATGAAACAACCCACCATGTACTCCTACATGGCCTCTCATCGATACATTTACCAAATCGTGTTCACCACACCACTCTCATTGCCGACATAATCATTTCACTCTAGCCCATCACCCAGATGAACCAGACCTGACACGACTCTAAGCATAGCAGGCATAGCAAGGTAGGAACAACACATACATATGGCTCAATCAACTCCTACACATGCTAGTGGGTTTCATCTAGTTACTGTGGCAATGACAGGTCATGCAGAGGAAATGGGTTCAACTACCGTAGCACACAGCAGTTTGAAACGCGTTGTCTTAATGCAGTAAAAGAGAGCAGGAGCGAGAACATGGGATTGTATCGATAAGATCAAATGGTTGGTTGCTTGCCTGATGGTTCGATGCACGGATATGATTCTTCGTTAGGGTAATCACGGTACTCCTCGGGGGCAGAACCTGTCACAAAGGACATCGATACGCAAACATCACCAAACAATGTGCAACAATATGATGCATGCATGAGACATGGCAAGATGAGTGTGTTGGGCTAATGCAACTAAAACCAGAAGGGTTTGAACAAATTTGAATCAAAGATTCAAATTTCAAACTCAAACATGGCCTCTTTAAGTGCTTTTTCTTGTTCTCCTTAAAACATCAATTTAACTTGTTTGATCATGCATGAAAATAGTACAGATGGATAGATTGGATTTTTTTGATCATTTTTCATATATAATTTGTCCAATTTGGAGTTACAGAATAAAAGTTATGAATTTTTGAAGTTTAAATAATATTCTGGAATTTCCTGATTTAAATTAAATCCAGAAATTATAATTATTGCGCTAGCATGACGTCAGCATGACGTCAGTGGTCAACTGCGGCAGTCTGGAGTCAAACCTGACGTGTGGGGGCCACACGTCAGTGACAGGGGGGTTTAACAGGTTTAAATTAATCCTAATTAGGGATTAGTGGCACTGGGGCCCACTGGTCAGTGTCAGGGGTTAACTAACAGTGGTTAGCACTAATCCTAATTAGCTACAGGGCTGGGCCCACCTGTCAGGGACTCAGGGGGTGTCCTGCCGTGGTCAAAATGGGTCAAACCCACCGGCGACGTGACGCCGGCGAGGCCCGAGACGGAGGCGCGATGCGGGATCGCGCTACAGGGCACGGGCGAGGCCGTGCTTGGGCTCGTTGGAAAGCTCTTGCTCCCGCGCGTCGAACGGTGGCCGTGGCTGGGCCTGGGGTGGCCGGAGTCGATGGCGGCGAGCTCGGCTGCGGCCGCCGGAGTTCGGGTGCGGTCGGGATTGATGTTGCAGAGGGTTTGGGGAGGCGTTAGTGTGTGCTGCGTGATCCTAGTGAGGTGTGGAGCACGATAGTGTGCTCGGTTGGGTGCTACGGTGACCGTGGCCACGACGGCGACATCGCCGGCGGCGTGGAGCTCTCGGCCAAGGTGGGGCTAGGGCCTAGAGGTCGGGAGAGACCAGGGGAGAAGGGGGAAACGATCCGGGGGCTCACCGCGGAGCTGCAGGGATGGTTAGCGGGCTCGGGGACGCGCTGGAGACGACGAATTCGACGGCAACGATGGTCGGAGCCCGAAGAGGGGAACGGCGACGTGGCGGCGATGCAGGGCTTCCGGGGAGCTGTGGAGCGGTGGGGAGGAAGAGGGGGTCATGGCGGAGCTTCTGAGCTAGTCGGGGGAGCGAGGGGTGGCCGGAGATGGCTGCTATGGCGAACGGCGGCGACGGTGGTGTTCGGCCGTGTGAGAGAGAGAGCGAGGGAGAGGAGGGAAG